>NC_080387.1:10775466-11075466 GCF_028751815.1 Salvia miltiorrhiza | reverse complement strand
GAGAATGTTATTGTTGTTGTAACGAAGCATTGTAATTTCTTGTTTAGTTTTAATGTCACGTAATTCCTCTTTTTCGTAGTTTTAGTTTCATTGTAGTTTTCATACTTAAGTTAATATTCATAGTGTATATATTTTGACCATAATAGGACGCGCGAATACTGTACGTTAATAACAAAAAATATGACGTCTTCGGAATTTGTTTAAACTACGAATATTTATACTTTCTCGCCTTTAAAAAATATTCGTTAACGCGCTTAAAAGCATGTTGGCTTGTCGTGTATTTTGTTCATGACCATACCGAAATATTATACTATATATAATGCTAATTTCAATGTAAGGTTACAAAACATATAAAAATAATCATCAGAGTATATCGATAGCGGTTTTTTTATTGTTGTTGTTGAGGAAAGTAAATCGATAGCGTTTCAGAATGAGGAATTGCGTTTTAAAAATATTTTCATAGTGAATTGTAATTTACTTGGACACGTAGAAATTAAAATTTGGAATTTGACACGCATTGGGTTGCAGGCCGATAGCAAGGACAAGTGTTAATGGATGCATGTGAAAAAGTTTCGATGGTGACCTGCTTCCGAAAAAATTTAAGTAGCAGTAGGTTAAAAGGAATTGTGGAAGACAAGTCCAACACGCTTCCTAGTTCAACTTTTTCATTAAAGCATGCTGCGAAAATATTTTAAGCAAAGTTGTTGAAAGCGACATATCATAACATTGTGCAGACAAATCGTATATTTATATATTTATTAAAGTACATGGTAAGTGCTTATCAAAAAAATAAATTGTAAGTCATAAATATATGGAGTATAAGTCTGTCTAAGATATTGAAGATATTTACTTGGAAAGTGTGACACATCTATTCAGTCTGGATGAAAACGACGTATCACTACAGTATCACATTTTATTCAAAATAGCCTCGTACAAACTAATCCTGACGAAACTATGATTTTTTTTCATTTTGTAAGTAAAAATGTTATAATTTCGTTGGAGTAAGTGCTTACAAACTAGTATGTTGTACGAACATACCTCGACGGCCTCGATTCAGAGCATCTTCCTCGAACTCTCCCGTGCGCCATGTTTTTTGCATCCTCTCGAACCCAACGACAAAAGCATGCAAACTAGAGGTTGATTTGCATAACTCTTTAAGAACTCTATTAGTCACTTCACTGCGAGATGTAGCATGTAAACCACCCGAGAATTTATCTCGGGTGAACGCCGATGACCAACGCCTTCTCAAATTATACATCGTGCAAAACCACTTATTCTTCGCCAAACCGTGCTGCCCAATCATACTACTCCAAGTAGACTCGAATTGTTCCCCATTTTCACATCCATTCATGCATCTATACCATAATGACTTGAAGTCGGCATCACAATTTAGTTTACCAAAGTGGCGCACGGCATTCTTGTTGATGTGCCACTGGCAAAGCCTATGCGATGACTGTCGGAAAGTTAAATCAACCGAATTCATAAGAGCTTGGTCTTGGTCAGAAAATATGATAGATGGCTCCTTCTGATACATAGCTTCAAGAAAAGTGCGAAACAACCATTGATAAGACTCGGTTCTCTCGTTGGACAACAATGCAATTCCAAACATGACATTAGAACGATGATGATTCATACCAACAATTGGAACACACATCAAGTCGTACTTGTTCGTCTTGTATGTGGCATCAACGAATACGACGTCACCAAAATGTTGGTAATCAATTAGACAACGACTATCCCGATAAAATAGGTGTTCAAGTCTACAATCATCACTTAGTTTTACCTTCCAATAGAATGAAGGCTCAGTCAAGCCTTTTTCAGTTAGATACTCCACCAACTTATTGGCATCGGCGTTGTCAACTCTACACATCTTTCTATTTTCACGATCAAGCTCATTGTAAACATCATTTCGTGTGAACCCAACATTTTGCCTACCACCTGCTTCGTTCTCCATAAATCGAAACGCCTTACTAACTCCTATTCCACTGCTCTTCATGCCAACAATCAAACGTTTCTTCCCATCCGACATCTTCCGTGCAGATCGAAGCAAATAACTCTCTGAGTGCTTCAACAGTTCATGGTTGTGTTTCTTTGCAAAAGTCCGCACTTTCCATGGAGCATCTTCATCAGGCCTACTAACGCAGAGCTTTGCCTTGCAATTACTCCGATGAGACTATTTTTTATAAGCGGCAACTCTCCGAACTGAGGCCTTGTTATCAGGTCGCCCATCACAGGAACAATGATATAACTTCATCTTTGGAATCTTTGTTCCCAAGAAATACCTTTGGGTTCCTTTCCTAACTGAAAAACCATTAAATCGACCATACTCGGTGTATAAATCAAAGACATCATCTAAGGTGTCAACAAGACTACCGACTTCAAGCCGCTTAGCTATTAAAATCTTCAAGGCATCAATGGAAGTTATACCATAACCAATCTCAGTCTCTGTACAAAACGTGCCTCTACTACTGCATTCCGCCTCCATACCTTGATCCGCCTAACAACCATTCCCAAATTCTGTACTGTCCGAACGAACTTCATGTACAGAATCACTCTCAACACTATTGTCAATATCACGAGAGGTACCATTCCCATTGCTGCTATTTCCGGAATCAGTATGCTGCCTCGCATCCGGGCTACCATTACCACTAAAATTGCCCTCGAACATGGTCTCTGCATATGATATATTCAAATCAAAACTCATGCCTACAGAACGCGACAACTTTAGAAATCTCGAAAGCAAAACAAAAACTAAAATAATTTACTAATACAAAAACTAGTTCTCGGTTATCATAACGCAAAAAATAAAATAAAAAACATGTAAAACGAATCAATTATAACAAATCTTTTACGACTTCCACATATTACAAATAAAGCCCTAAAATTGCATGGTATTTCGGTCTGCTTATCAAACAAAATTGAAGGAAACATTTTCTCGAAAAAAAAATAAAGACATAACATTAATTGGGTGTTCGCAAAACCCTAGTCTAAACATCACATACTTCATAAGAACTCGGGAGGAAATTCCCAGAAACCAAATTTCTTAAAAGATGCCAAAACTAGTTTCATTGCTCAACAAATATATCATGTTGGAATAATAAAATTTTCATTGACAAATCATAAAATTTAACAAATTCATTACCTTCTTCCTCCTTCTTCCTCCTGCGTATAACAAGTCTCCGGAATAAATGAACGACGAAAGACGACAAGGGTCGAAAAGAATTTCAAAAACAAAACAATCAACGGTGAGTAAGGAGCTTTCGTTAGAAGCTTGCCAAAATCTAGGTGTTAAGATTTTTCTGGACAATAAAAATACCACTTTGGAGGTAAAGTCGGAAGAATGGTGAACAAGTTAATGGGAAGAAGCAAAACAAAATTTTAAGTGACGTGTCGAAATTTAATGGGATGAAAAATAATGCTGGTACGGATACCAGCGTAGCAATCGAGACTGGTATAAGGATGAGAAACCACGGCCCAAAGTGCTATTGCTAAACCGGCCCGAGTTTTGGGCGAAAAGATAAAAAGTTGTGGTGCAAAGAAGGAGGATACGTGTCGCAATCGTAGTATGGGGCGTAGAAAACTCAGCGTAGCATAGACTTTACCTATATAGGTGGTGTAGAATTGAAGAAATTTCATTCCTATTCTTCTACAACTCTCGACTTTTTCCCCAAAAAAAACAGAGGCATCACTTTCTTTCTTCAGGTTGAGATTCATAGAGAAATCTCAAACAATAGTTGCACCACTTTGAAAATAAAGGTGAATTTCTTCGATTCTCTGTTTTCCTGCCATTCTAGCTTGAAGAAAATTTATTCTTTCAATTCTAGGGTTTTCAAAAATTTGGGAGATTTATTCTAGAGTTGAAGTATGATCTTAATATTGAGATAAATTACGTTTCTAATCTTCCTAAGCATGATTATGATGGTTAATTGCATAAATTCTTACTTAATTTTGATTTTGCTCAAGTTAGTGTAAACCCTAGGTTTGAGTTTGAAGAGTTATGATACGTTCTTGAATAATTGAGTTCATATATGTGTTCTTGAGCTGGAATTATGTCATATATGAGTATATTATGAGTTTACACCACATAGGTTGTGAGATTAATTTTGTTAGTTTAGTGGAAATTGGAGCTTTTGAGTTGAGAAGGTTTATATGCTATTGTTTGATGGATATAGGTATATTATGATGATCCTATTAATTATTGATATTAGAACAGCCCTACTACCCAATTCTTTTGTAAGGCTCTATTGTATAGAGAGTAGGGAAGTGATAAAGTTTCTATTTTTATGCATATGGTTGAGATTAGTAGCATTGATTGAGTTTAATTTTAGCTCATTGAGGTTTCTTTTAAAGAGATTGAGATGATTAAAAATGTTGGTTTATTAAACTATATATGCATATATTTGTTGAGAATTGATGAACATCTCTTAACTCATTCTTTTATTTTTTTTTCTTATTGAGTTCAGGGAAGTGGTGTTAGTATATTGATGATATGATGTGAGGAAATGTTAGGATACTAATGAATAGTTAAACATGAGTTATTGTTGTAATGTTAGATATATATCTTTTTCCTTACTTAGTTTTCTTACAAAAAAATATTTATCTATTTAAAGGTTCCGGCTAGGAACGAGCGTGATACTAGGGTACGAAGTGAGTAAGAGAAAGTTTCTCTTACTCACTTCGTATGCATACAATTAAACTTTATATAATAAAGTATGCATCTTTACTTCTTGAGTTAGTAAGCCCACCTGAGAAACATATTAGGTGGGCTTACTAACTCAAGAAGTAAAGATGCATACTTTATTATATAAAGTTTAAGTGTATGCATTTATTTTCAAATTATTGACTTGCCAATATTTGAAATTTGTATGATACCATCTACATAGAAGAACGAATTCGGGTCCTGAGCGAGTCAGGATTTGTGTACACACAGTTGACAGTTAACCTTGGGTTAGCTTGTCGTTGCATTTGGGAAGGAGGCCTACTTCTCTACGTATTTATTGAGATTAGTAGATATGGTACATACTTATATGAGAACCTAGTCGGCGCAGACACTTGCTATTACTTAGTAAAAATAGTTTAGCAAACACAGGCGCTTTAGAAATCACTTGTGTATTGCTGAAAGTGGCAAGTTCAATATATATCACTATCATGCAGAGTTTTAAATATTTTTGACACGTGTTCACTGACTGCTTTTGGTACTCAGCCCTGCATATCTTTCTAAATGTGCAGGTTAAGTTGGGATGAAGATGGAAGTGTGCTGAGCTGGAGCTTTTTGTTAATGTAAATAGTGATAGGCTCAGGATGTTGTGTCTTCATACATAATGTCCAATGATGTACTCCGCTGCAACACTTTATTACTCTTATCACTTTTGACGTGTTGTAGAATGTTTCAAAACCTTCACCTGTGTATGAAATTGACAATCTTGGTTATGATGTCTATTTGGTTTAAACTTCTTTCGTTAAAGTTTAATGATGGTGAACCTCATAAGATTCATTGATTATGTGAGTTGTTAATTATTTATTTATCTTAATTTCTTTTCAATTATTTTCCTGTGTCTCGTTTCTCCACCCTAGTCGTATGATACCTGGTCTAGCTATCCTTATCCTAGGCCGGGCTGCGACAGCTATGTCCTTAGCAAGCTGTTTTATAATTGTGTGCAATCGCGTCATCTCACTCCTATGAAGTTCATGCGGGCTCATGATTTTCCTACTCATTTGCTTTATGCCGACGATATTCTCTTCTTTGGGAAAGCCACTGTGAGGAATGCTCAAACTCTTTTCAACATCCTGGATTTTTATGGTGGTATTTTTGGGCAGCACTTCAATCCGAACAAATCCTAAATTTTCTTTGCTGACAAAGTCTTAACTTTTAATTTCTCGTAGAGCGATTAATCGCATCCTCAATTTTGCCACTGGGTTGTTGCCATTCATTCATTTGGGCGTGCCCTTATTCAGTGGGCGGGTTCTTGTTTCCTATTTCAGTGTTTCCTATTTTAGAGCCATTCATGACCGTATCAACAATAAATTTGCAAAATGGAAGGGCTTCATCTTTCGATGGCTGGTAGGATTTATTTGATTAAGTTCGTGATTCAGAGTTCGCTTACCTACTCTTTGATGGTTTACCGTTGGCCTAGGACTCTTCTGAGAGAGTTGGATTTGAAGTGCAGCAATTTCATATGGAGTGGAAATATTGGGATGAAGCCTTCATGCCCGGTGAAGTGGGGCTTCTGTTTGTACTATTAAAGAGAAATGTGGTTTGGGTGTTCGCTCTTTTACCCACATGAACAGGTGTTTCATCATGAAGATGGCATAGCGTACTATTCTTGGGAATGGTTTTTGGCATGATCTCATGAAGACTAGATATATGGCTTCTCTCTGTCGCATTAAAGTTTTTGTCGCCCCTTCTTCGGTATGGATGGGGATTAAAGATGAAGTTCCTAAGCTGGTTCACAACTCTTATTTCTATATAGGCGATGGATCTTCCATTAGTTTTTGGGGTTTGGCATTTTATACATGATTTCATTGATGCTTTCCCGGACATTGTGTGTGATATTCTTATTCTGCCCATTGGATTGGAGGATGATACGAGATATTGGAAGCACTCCTTACATGACAACATCACGTCTGATTTTGCTTTCGCCAACACGTGTCACAGATTTCCCAAAGTTTGTTGGGGTCAGTGGATTTGGGAGAAATTCATTTCAGAACGGAAGTCGCTCATTTGTTGGCGGATTATCCACGAGAGATTGCCCACTCTCGACGGTCTTATCAGAAACATGATTATTACGGCGAATTTCTGCTGGCTTTGCTATGACGACAGTGAAAGTATAGATCATCTTTTTTGGCACTGCAATTGTGTTCGTTCTCTTTGGCAGGAACTTCTAAGCTGGTTTCACTTTTCTCATGGTATTGATATATATTCCTAATATTCATAGTTTTTAGTGACGGCCTGGAGTCGTCAGCTTAGTATGCAGGTTATGAATTATTTGAAAGCTGGGATCATCACTCTTTTTTGGGCAATTTAGACATCTCGTAATAATTATGTTTTCGACTCTCTCAAGTTTGAGCATCTGTGTGTGCTTCATATCATGAAAGTCACCTTCTGTGAGCTGAATAACTTTCCTAATCTCGGCCATATGCACAATTCTTGGTCGGAGTACACTACCTTGTGTGCCATTGGTGTTGCGCCCCGTGCGACTCCGCCTCCTGTCTTTACCAACGTTCATTGGTGGCCTCCAGTTACTCCCTACATTAAGGTCAACACGGATGGATCGGCTCTGAGGACCCCGGGTATCATTACTGCGGGAGGTATCTTTTGCGATCATTGAGGTTGGGTCCGCGGTTGCTTTTATGTGAAGGGTGGAATTGATTATGCTTTTGAAGCTGAGCTCTTAGCGATCATTACGAAAATTCAAATTGCCTCTGCTAGAAATTGACGTCAGTTGTGGATTGAATCTGATTCTACATATATTGTTCACACTATTCAACATCGCTCGAAAGCGGTTCCCTGGCGCTTTGTTGCGTTGTGGTATAAGACTCTTGATTTGTTGTCTCATTT
This sequence comes from Salvia miltiorrhiza, assembly GCF_028751815.1. Taxonomy (NCBI): domain Eukaryota; kingdom Viridiplantae; phylum Streptophyta; class Magnoliopsida; order Lamiales; family Lamiaceae; genus Salvia; species Salvia miltiorrhiza. The sequence continues at coordinate 11,067,908 of NC_080387.1, read as the reverse complement.
CCAGATCCAAGTTACTCATATCTTTCGTGAAGGGAATCAAGCTGCAGATATCATGGCAAATAATAGTCGGACGGAGGGATGGTGGTCTCATGAGCTGGAGGCGCACCGACATGTTGAGTCATAGCCATGTCCGGAAGGCGAATTAATTGCTAGCATGGTTTGTGGGTATGTCGAGTGTTGCTGCTGGAGTTTTGGCCTAGCGTTGAGCAGCATTCGGTCTTTCTTTTTCGGGGTTGACGATCTTTGTATGGCCGTGTTTGGGTTTTTTGTCAAACACTTGGCTGGTGCTCAGTTTCTTGTGCTGACCGTCTTATTTGGGAGGTTGGCGTCGATGGTTAGTTAAGCTCGGTAGGGCGTCTCAGTTTGACAGAGGTTTAGGTGATATGGAGGATTTGTGTGTTGTTGGGATTGAGGCATCGTTTAAATCTTTTTTCAGTTACTGGGTGAGCTCAGAGCGGGGGTTTAAATGGTCGGGCCTCGATGGCACCTCTGTGATGGGCTTTATTTGTTGGCCGTCGGCATTGAGAGTTATTTGGTGCTCAGTGGTTTTTGTCATTGTTGCTCTGAGCGTTGGGCTTTTTTTTTTTTACCCTTTTATGTTTTGGTTTTTCTGGCATGTGGGTTGGAGATTGTCGGGGTGCATTAATGCCGAAGCTCTGCATGTCCCCTAACGCCTCTAACTTTTGTTGGGATAATGCGGCCTTGGCAATGGTTAGTCCGGAGTTCAAGTTGGCATTTTCCCCGGTGTTTCTTTGCATGTTACTCCTTTTCCCCCTAAGGCTTTTTCTCTCGCGGGTTTTCCTTAGAAGGTTTTAACGAGGCTCGACCCTTAATTTGCTTCTCTGTGCTCTTAAGGATTTTTTAGATTTTTGTTTTTCTTTGTATATAAAATCGCATTTAATAATAATTTTAATGCATGTAAATGACACTTTTAATAACAAAAAGTGATACTTTGTTCGATTGATTGGTGAAAAGGGCAAAAAGAGGGAAGGGAGGAGAGGGAAGGGGGTCGGGCGGGCTAGGCCCAACATGGGCACATGTTTAACCTAATCACATAGTTATTTTCAACATAAAAAATTTACCAAAATTAAATATAAAGCTCAAAAAAAATTATACAAACAATGTATGTATATTTCTAAAATTTTTATATTTTATCATTACATAATAAAAGTAATAGATTAGAATTTTTTTATATTTATTAATAAAATATTAAATTTACCATACATACAATATTTCTGTGCATCGCACGGGAGACGTACTAGTATGTAATTAAATTAAAATTGATATATAAGATAGTTCTATTATGGCAACAAAAAAGTAATAATATTTAATTAGTTAAAATATCTTTATCATATTAAATTAAATTAATTAATATAATAATTTATATACATATAATTTTATTATATTAAAATAATACTATAAAATTATTTAAATTACTACGTAAAGTTATTCTAGTGGATACTATTATTTAATTACTACTAGCTTTTTTTTTTTTTTTTTTTTTTTCTCTACGTAAAGTTGTTCTCGTGGAAATTGGACGCATTATACAACTAGTTGGCAAGACCCCTTTTGTTTTCTATTTTATTTAAGAAGTGAAAATTGTTAATTTTGACATGGGGTTGTAAATGAATCGAATATTTTTGCTCGATTCGAAATTGTATTATTCATATTCGAAATTATTCGATTCGTATTTGATAACAAATATTCGATTCGATTCGATTAGTATTCAAATACTTATATGAAATTATGATATTCGATTCGATTCGATAATCGCATAATACATGATTAAATATTTAAATATTATATATATGTATATATGTGTGTGTGTGTGGAGGGGCTAAAATAAATTATGAACTAATTTTCACCCTTAGATTGTAAATGTTGTGGTGGATTCATCACTTTATTGGATGAATTTAATATTATATTCATCAATATTTAATTATATATATAAGAATTATAATATTATAAAGGAAATATAATAAAAAGAATTATAATATTATATAATAATTGACAATTTTAAAAAGAAAAAATGCAAAGAATCATAATATACATGCATTAAAGTAATTCTCCACAATTTTAAAAGTAAAACTTTACAATTTATAAAATCAAAATTGTAAATTGAAGTCATTCTTCATCACAAGTCGCGCTTGGTCATTGCGATTGTAAACTAATCAAATAATTCGTATTGGATTCGATATTTGAATTTTGATATTCGTATTCGATAAATATTTGATTCGAAATATAAATATTCGATTCGATTCGATTAGTATTCATATACGAATACGAAATTATGATATTCGACTAGATTCGATTCGTTTACAACCCTATTTTGACACACACAAGAGTGAGTGAGAGAGTGTAGGCAGGCAGGCCCTTGACAAAACAACAACACTGACACCAATAATAACGCTACTCTGCAATGATGCTGCAGTGTACTCAAATCTTGACTATTTTTTCTCTCTCCTAGCTTCTTTGACTATCACCTTTTTCCCTCACACAACGCCACGTGGCACACCCACATTGTCAGACGACGTCACCTAATCGATCATGAGAATTAAATGAAAATAAGAGATAGATGATTAATCTAAATCTATGTACCATTAATACCAATGAGTATATGAATACATGTGGATAAGAATTAATGATGTTATTTTGAAGAGGGTTTGGTTGTGTGGGCTGCCAAAGCAAGCATAGAATTGGCGAGCTTGTTAATGGCGTCGACGAGTCCATTAATGCCTTGTCGATTGATCTCAGCCTTGGTTTCCTCAATTTGCAGTTTCCTCTCATGCAAATTCACCATTTGTTTGTGCCTTTCATCCTCTCTATCCTCACATGACTGAATTGCTTCTGCAATGATGGAGGCACCCTTTGATATTGCAGACCCTACTTCTCCTCCTTCACCGCCGTCTCTTCTCTTTCTTCTCTTCGCTGCTGAACCCGAGTACTCACTAGTGTCGGAATCTGGGTAACGCAAACTTAGTATTAGATTAATTAATCCCATAAATACCAAATGACACGCCAAATCCATGCATAATTAAAGATTTAAATAAATTGCTAGAGCAAAATATTAAGACAAGGGTTTTCACTTTAAGGTACAGAATCTTGACTGAAATTGGGGTTCTGAGAGAATAAGGAAAAACCCACGATCACGAAACAAGATTAATTCAACTATAAAAAGACACAGACATCTATAACCTATGTTGTATTTGAACTGCATTATAGGTTCAGGGTAGAGTGGTGTAAATTAATTTGCAATAATTTGGAATGAAAGAGGAGTACCTTCTGTAGGGAATGGGCGAGCAGAGGTGGGCGGCGGAGGAAGAATGGCCGGAGGGTGAAGAGGAGACTGGACACCCAAAGAAGGGGCGGTAGATTTTTCAACATTAATTAGAGTGGTGGGCACATTGGGTGGCGGCGGCGGCGTGGTTGTTTGAGGTTTCCTGTCGACGACGGCGACGAGCGCCTCGTATATGAGCGGCAGCATGTTTGAGGGCAAGTTGTTGTCTTTCCTCTCAATCTTGTCCATTCTCCAATAAGACTTGTCGGCGGCTCTCCGCTCAAACTCCCTCACTTTCTTGAAATCCCTCATCAGATTGTCCCACTTGTCGTTGCACTGATTCTGGCTCCTGAAACACCCCTTTCTCCAGCAGTAATCTTCCACCCACTTCCACCGCAGCTCCGCCGGCTTCCCCCTCTCCGTGCTGTCTCCCACTCGCTTCATCCGCCGCTCGTCGTCCATTTTCTTGGCCTCGATCAGAACCATCGTTTCTTGAAGGTTCCAGTTCCCCTTTCTGTAGTCGCGCTGCACGCCACCTTCATTAGCTATTGTCAGATCCATGCAACACCAGCCTAGCTCGTGAGGGAAAGACAAAATGAACAAAGAATTTCAGTTCTTGAGCTTTGTTTGATCAATGTATATATGAATATTTTCATCCAACACGTTGTGTTGTTCAGTGCTAATTCAGGGATATTAACGCAAACATGGTTTCTATAATACCTTCTTTTTTGCAAGTTGGCTATATATATATATATATATATATATATATATATATACAGATTGCAAATTCACATATTGAGAGGGAAAGGCACCTCTTATACAAGTATAAGAGCATCCGCAATGGGTTCCTTGATAGTCTACTTGATAGCCTACTTGATAGCCTACTTGATAGTGGTTGTGTTATTGAGTAGGTAGTGCTGCATTGGGATTCCTTCATAGCCTACTTGATAACATTAGTTTTGATTTTTATGTTTTTCCTTTAAATTTAATTGCATAATTTAAATAACATATTTTTGTTAGTTAAATACGCCATTAAACATAAAATTTAAATTCACCTAAAACATAAAAAAAATTACATAAAAATTTAAAAACACCTAAAACATAAAAAAAAAATTACATTGAACGAAAACACCTAAAACATCATATTACGTCCTAGTCTAGACCACGACGCCTGAGCACGTCGGCGACCATGGACGCGTGCAATGCCCTTTGTGCCTCCGTCATGTGCGTCGTATCCGTGTTCAGGAGCTGCATATCGAGCTCCCTCTCCTTGATATCGTTCCTCCGCTTGTACTGGGCGGTGAATGCCCTCATCTGCTGGTCGGACCTGTCCAACCTCTCCACTATTTTCGGTGGAGGATCCGAGCTCGTATGCGACGCTGATGCCTTCCCCTTCCCCTTCGCCGCCTTGTTGCCAATGGGCCGGGCAGAAGAGATCTCCTCGCCCGACGCCGAGGTGGTGAAGCCGCCCTCTTCTGTAGTCTTTGTCCTCTTGGAGGCATGCACGTCTCCAAGGAGGTACATCGACTTGAACTTGGGATTGTTCCGGAGAAATTTCCACGCGTTCCAGAAATTGAAGGAGGCCCTGTGTGGGCTTCGAGCCCTAAAGAGGATTTGGGCCTTGTCACGAAGCATATCATCCGAATGACTGGAGGGCCAATTGTTGCGCGTCTCCACCCAAATAGCTTCCCAGAGACGCACATCCGCGCTCACCCGGGACCAGTGGCCTTGAAGTTGCTTGATCTTAAGGTCGACGTCGAGGACGGGGTTCACACGTGCGCGGATCCGGCCCCAATACGCCTCTCCCTTCTGATCCGTCCCACGGATGGCGTTGTTGGTCTTCTCCGCCCAAATTTGGATGATGAGATCCGTATGCTCGGGAAGGTAAGTATGACGGTACCTTCCTTCCTTGTCGTGCTTGATTTTGGTGGCCATTTCCTTCCTCCGGCCGCCTTTCTTTGGTGGGGAGACACTCTGCTGTGCACTGACCGGTTCCTCCTCGGGCGGGATCTCCTCCAAGTTGATTCCTCCCATATCGGGATGATAATTGGAGGAGAGATCGGGGCACCAATTTGGATCGTAGAAAGGGTTGTGTGGATCCATGACGGAGAAAATTCTTGAAGAGAAATGGAGGAGAAAATGGAGAAATGGAGAAATGGAGAAGAAAAATTGAGAAGAAGAGGTGTGAAGATGGTGGGGAGAAGTTGGGGTTTTTTAAAGAGGAGAAGAAGAAAAAAAAAAAAATTGGAAACGGTCGGTCAAAGTGCGCAAATCGAGGAATTGCAGTCAAAATTCGAATTTAAATTCGAATTTATCAAATTTTCCTTTTTTTTTAATTAGGGCGCGTGCATTGCACGCGCCCTCCCTCTCCCCCCTTCGAGCATACTCGAAGACTCGAGTATTACTCGAGTACCTCCCCCCGCAACGGTTTACCCGAGTGCAACGCACTACTCGAGGAGGCGCTCGAGTAGCTGCGTTGCAGGTGCTCTAATAACCAATCACCATCACTGAAGGTCAATTTCTGTCCCATCGTTTTAGCGAATTCTCAAAAATGTCCCAACCTAATGATAATACCAAAACGATACCCAACTTATCACAAAAATATTATCCGTGTCCTATTAAAAATTTTCGACAATCGAAAACTGACGTGAATTATCAGAATTACAACATGGCATATCGACGTGGACGGAATACATCTAGTTGGAAAACTTTTTAATATGCCTCTTAAAATAAAAGCAGAACGACATCGTTTTATATAGATGCGTCTAACACCTGAAATCTCAAAGACGCGTCTATATAAAACGATATCATTTTGCTTTTATTTCAAGGGGCATATTAAAAAAAATTCTAGCTAGATATATTTCGTCCATGTCGATATGCCATGTTGTAACTCCGGTAATCTACGTCAGTTTTCGATTTTTGAAAAATTTTAATAGGACATATGATATTTTTGTGATAGGTTGGGTATCGTTTTAGTATTATTGTTAGGTTGAGACATTTTTTAGAACTCGCTAAAACGATGGGACAGAAAGTTACCTTTACCCTTATATAGGGATGAGATCATGTAATATCCATTTCGCTGTTCAAAATATGAACCACGCAATTTGACTATGTAGCGTACTAAGCATGCAACACGTAAGGGTAAAATAGAAATAAAATTTTCTAAAAAAGTAAATAATTCTTTTTTAACTTTTTTTTTGTTTTGGTAAAAAAAAATCAATTTCTTTTTCGCACGGCCGCTAGCATAATTATATATACATATAGTTGAATATAGATATGCATATACAAAAATACAAATAGACACAACATTACACATAAATATGCATATCACTATGCGACCCCTCAGGTGTCTCTTGGTGTTGCTCGCCGCCGCCATATTTATACATATACATAAACACATATATGCATAACATTACACACAAATATGCATAGGACTATGCGACCAGTTAGATGACCAGCGTCGAGAGCTACATGATGGTGTCACATAGTCCTATGCATAAAACTGAACACAAATATACATATACATAATATTACACACAAATATACATAATACTATGCGACTCGTCAAGTCACCAACGACGATCAGCACGTGATGGGTCATACATTCTCATGCATATTTCTATCGAATGTTATGCATATTTGTATTTATGTTTACATATATTTTTGTTCACTTATATGCATAATTTTGACGCCGATTTTTTGCTTAAAAAAATATTATTATTATTATTATTATTTTTATTATTATTATTATTATTTCAAAAAAATTATTCTTATTTTACCCATGTGTGTATTTGTCTTTGAAGCCTTCAAAGACATCTGCCACGTGTCACATTTATAGTGCGCCATATATACAAATTATGTGGTTCATATATATATACTCTCTCCATTCATAAAAAAAAATAGTCAATTTTTCTTTAGGATATCTACAAAAGTTAGTCTTTTATATTTTTTAGAAATTTTCTATACATGATTGGTCATTTTTTCTGTTCACTATACAATTAATTATTTATAAAAATTAATTTTTAAATAAGATTCATTTTTCATTCACATTATGGGCGACGAATTTTCCTACTCACCTGCTTTACGCTGATGATATTCTTATATTTTGCAAAGCTTCGTTGAAGAATGCGCATAAAATTAAAGAGATCCTGGATTATTATAGGCGTTTATCTGGTCAGATTTGCAGTGTGGAGAAATCTCGTTTTCTTTGCTTCTGGGGTGACGACGGTCATGCGTCGTAATATTACTCGTGAGCTTGGTTTTGCGGTGGGCTGTCTCCCGGTTACTTATCTTGGTGTTCCAATCTTCATCGGTCGCTCTCGAGCTTCTTACTTCACTGCCATCCATGACAGGATTGTGCAGAAGTTCTCTCGTTGGAAAGGTTTGCAACTTTCTATGGCTGGGAGACTTTGTCTGATTCGTTCGGTCATTCAGAGCTCGGTGACTCATTCTATGATGGTTTATCGTTGGCCGGTTGGACAAGAAGTGTCGAAATTTCCTATGGACTAGCAAGGTGGACCAGCGACCTACTTGCCCGGTTAGTTGGTCCCATGTGTGTGCTATTCGCACGGAGAGAGGCCTTGGTCTTCGTTCCCTTGGGCTTATGAATAAAAGCTTCATGATGAAGATAGCTTGGAAGTGGATTAAAGGTAATGATTTTGCTTACTCCATTCTTCGCACTAGATATCTTAACATTTTTGGTCATGCCAAAACTTCTTTGGCCTCTTCACCGGTCTGGATGAGTATTCGTGAGAATGTTGGTAAGTTGGTGGAAAATTCTTACTCTTTGATTGGAGATGGCTCAAGTACTCATTTTTGGCTTGATGACTGACTTGGCTATAGGCTTGTTGATAAGCTTCAGGTCCCGCATTTCATGCATGACTTTCTTCATCAGTCGGTTGCGGATTATTTTTTTGAAGGAGTTTGGCACTTCTCTGAGGCCTTCATCATTCGGTTTCCTGATACTGTTTGCGATATTTTGCTTTTGTCCATTGAGGAGAGAGAAGACACTAAATTTTGGAAACCTTCTGTTCGGGGTGATGTCACGGCTGCTCTGGCTTACTCTCATAATTGCCATAGCTACCCCAAAGTCGTTTGGGGTGATTGGATTTGGGAGTCGTATATTTCGGTGCGGCGTTCTATTATTTGTTGGCGTATTATTCAGAATCGTTTACCGACTTTGGATATTATCATTCGCCAGGGTATTTTGGGGCCTAACCGGTGTCCCGTTAGTGGTGATTCAGAGAAGACGATCTCTCACCTTTTCTGGGAGTGCTCGGTGATTAAGCCGATTTGGATGGAGTTTTTATGTTGGTTTCAGCATGATAACTTTGCGCAGAGCCCGAATATTCATAGTTTTCTTGTCATGGCTTGGAATGCCAAGTTCAGTCTGCAGATTGCTTCGTTCTGAAAGTTAGGGATTATCTCGATGTTATGGCGGATCTGGGAGGGTAGGAATCATGTCGTCTTCGAGGATGACAGGTTCGAGCCAAGATCGATTACTAATTTTGTGAAAGTGGCGTTAAATGAAATGGATGGGACTATTGATAAAATCGGTACTATTTCTAGTTCGTGGTAGGATTATTTGATCACTCGTAATATTGGAGTTGTCTCTCGGGCTTCTCTGCCGCCTTTGATGATTGAGGTGCATTGGTGGCCTCCTGTTGGTCATTGGATTAAGGTCAACACTGATGGTTCGGCTTCGGGTGCGCCAGGTCTTATAATTGCGGGTGCGGTTTTTCGGGATAAGTTTGGCTGGGTCCATGGTTGCTTCCACACTAAAGGTGGTCGTGGTTATGCGTTCGAGGCTGAATTACTAGCGGTCATTACTGCTATTGCTATTGCTCATGATCGGGGATGGCTCTTCCTTTAGATTGAAGCTGATTCGACTTATGTTGTGTGGCTTTTACAGTCTCGCACTCGGGACGTTCCCTCGAGATTTGCGGCTTCGTGGAATCGTACGCTGCATTTACTTATGGATATGCAGATTATGGTTTCTCATATTTACCGGGAAGGTAATGCTGTGGCTGATATTATGGCTAATACGGAGAGGTCGACAGGCTGGTGGCCTCATGCGACGCACAGTTTTGTTCGCATTCATCTTCGATGTTTTCTGTTTTCTTTTTTTTGGGTTGCTTAGCCGCGTTTCCTAGGGGCGATGGTTCGGCCGGAGTTTCTGAGGCTTCCTCTCCGCTCGACAATTCCTCGTGGTTTTGTTTTTTTGTTTGTTAGATGAGTACTCTTTTTCCTCCTTAGAGGTTTTCCCTTGCGGGTTTTCTCTTTGGAGGTTTTAACGAGGCTCAGCCCTTAGTCTGTTTTCTTTTGTGCTTTCAAGGGTTCTTTTGGATTTTTCGTTCTTTCTTCTTTTAATAAAGCCCTATTTAATATATTCAATTATTTAAATTAAGGGGGGTGTATTAGTTCAAGACTTTAATAGATTTATGCAGACTTTTAAAATCTGGGTGTATTTGTTCAAGACTTTTAAAAGTTTATGAAAATCTAGAGGTATTTAAAAATCTGCAGACTTTAAAGTTGGAATGACTTTCATTGATTTCGTTGAAAAAATACACGTGAACAAATCCGACCTCAGACCACGAGAATTCAAATCTTGAGAGTTTCCAGCGCTCGCTGGGTGCCAGCGGACGCGGCTGAAGAAGCTAGCGCAGCCTAGCACCTAGCGGCCGCTGATGGAGGAGCTACAACGATGGCTAGGCACCCAGTGGCCGCTCGAGGCATCCAGCGATCGCTGGGCCCAGCGATGTCTTTTATAAATAGTGGCCTCCGTCAGTTTATTTCATCACACAGCAGACTCGAAAAATAACCCTAGTTTTTGTGTTCTGCATTGGCTACACGAAAAAGAACACTAATTTTTGTGTTCTGCATTGGCTATTAGCAAGGTATTCTTTCATAAATCTTGTATCTTCATATTATTTTCTTATTCAGTTTTTCTATTGCATAAATCTTGTATCTTTATAAATTGTTAGCATCGTATTTAAAATTTTCATGTGAGTTGATTTTATTTTTTGTTGTTTTTCTTTATTTTTTCTTTTATTCATTGTTATATACTATATACGTATATGTATTTTGTGTCTAGTAATATTATCATGGGAGATTCTCAACAAAAAGATATGAAAAAAGGGCAGCCTATGAACCATGGACTAAGGAACAAAGCGAAGTGTTGTTAGAAATCTTGGTTGAGTCTGCGAATCGGGGATGGCGTGATAATAGTGGTATCTTTAGCAAAGCAACTGTTGAAGAAAGAATACTTCCTGTTCTTAATGAAAGACTTGGGTGTAATAAGACTTATAACAATTACCTAAGCCGTATCAAATGGTTTAAGAACCGTTGGTTAGCTTATTCAACACTTATGAAGTTTAACTCTGGTTTTGGATATGACAACAATACCAAAAAGTTCACGGCTCCTGATGAAGTATGGGATAAGTACTGCCAGGTAAACATTGGTAGCAATAATTTTTTCAAACATTTTTTTTAAAATAATATAGTTAATTAATAAAGTTGTTCTTTATTATGTTTGGCTCACCCAAAAGAGGCATACTTGCGCCAAGGGAATTGTCCGGATTATTATGACTTGGGAATTGCTGTTGGAAATGGTGTGGCAGTAGGAAAAAATTCAATTGGATTGAGTAGTGCTACTGATGTGAGGACATTAGGAGTTGATGAAAATAGAGCTCCGCACATAGAAGACTTGGATTATGATGCTGAAAATGAGGCGTTTGTAGGACTAGCTCAAGATGATCCACCATCATCTGGATCCAAATCACCCTTGGTATTCCCTGAAGTGTCTGAGGTCTCCACTCAGAGAAGAGCTGTTGCCAAAAGAAGTAGAGCACAGTTTGACATAAATTTTGGTTATACTGAAAATAGTTCGCATCATGATTTCATGTCAGAAGTTAAAAAAATAACTAACACTTTTGATGGAGTTCATAGCCTCTTAGAGAAACGAGAAACTATGCTAGAGAAAAGACAAAGAGAAAGATCTTATACAACTTGGGATGCTATCAAAGAAATCCTAAATTTGGATGACGACGTTCGCATGAAAGCATTTGACTTGCTTGATACCAAGACAAAGAAATATGGATTTTTGAAAATGACTGTTGCAGAACGAGCACGTTGGATAGCTTTTAAGATTAAAGATTAGTGGATAGTGATAATTTCAGTCATGTTTTGGAAACTATGTTTTTTTTTGGTTGACCATGTTTTTATAAGTACATTGTTTTGTTGGTGTTTTATTTTTAAACTTTCTTTTGATCATTAATGAATTCGTATTTTTTTTTGTATTTTAGTAAAATGCCTTTATTATTATTTTTATTATTGTTTTATTTTTTATATGGCAGCATGAATTATGAAGATAAAATTGAGGATGAAATTGAAGAGGAAATTGAAGATGAAATTGAAACAGAAGAGGAGCTTGAACTTTATGAAAAGCTTAAGCTCTTGATGATGGCAACTAAGGCATTACTAATTTTATTAGGAAATGTTACGATGATGCCGCGCACTGTTGACAATTCTTTGATGCGACGACCAAAGACTCAGGAAGGATACCATTTTGTACGTAACATGCTCGACGGAGATCCAAACAGTTTTCGGCAGTTGTATAGAATGTATCCGGATGTCTTTATGAAATTATGCCGGATCATTAGAGAGAAAACTCATGTTTCAGATAGCTATATGCTAAACAAACTAAAATAGTAGACAGACAAACGAAAATAAGGAGGATTTAACTAGAACTAGACTCAAACAGCAGCAAATAAAATCACGTAGAAAAAAATCAAATAATAAAGACAACTGATCCTAGGGTAGTAATTTCATTAACTAAATCCACATGATAAATCTATTAATCCTATTAACCAATTTAATCCAGTTATGATGAGAGATCACTTAATTAATCAATTACTTTCACTAGACCATCAACGATCGTAGATTAGTAAATTCCCTAGCTCCGCTAGGTCTCAAGAAAATCTACTAACTCCCAATAGCTCATAAGGATAGCTCTCTATGATCCACCTATCTCCGCTAGGTCTCAAGGTTAAGATCATATCATACATTCCTGAATCCGCTAAACAGTTATCTCCGCTAGGTCTCAAACCGAATAGCTACACATGCAAATTATTGGCCAGATAATCCACAAGAATTCAAACACCAGGAATTATGAATCATAAACTGGAAGGTAAATAGGTACTAACAAATAAATCACATGAATCTAATTAACTATTTACAAACCCTAGAATCAGATAAGAAAACTAGCCAGACATATTAAAATAAAACATAAACATAATTAAAAAGAAAGCAATTGAAAGAATTGAAATAAATAAAATTGAAAGAATGATCTTTAATCTTCAATCTTGTGGAAATCCAATCCAAGCTCTAAAAACTGGAAAACAATAAAAATCTAAAGCTATAAAACTGAAAAACTAAAGCTAGGAACCCTAAATAGGTCAAAAGAGGACCAATTAGGGGTGGGATGGTACGGTATACCTTATTAAATCGACTATACCTTATACCTTACCTTTACCTCCGGTATGGAGAAAATTCGTATATTTACCTTATATTTACCTACGGTATACCTTAGTTCGGTATACCTTAAGTACAGTATGGAGAATATACAAAACCTTTACCGTACCTTTATTTCGGTATACCTTACCAAATTTCGGTATACTGTACTTTCACGGTATGCCACACTTTAACGGTATACCAAAATAATCGGTATTACCGAAATTGAAAAAATTCAATACGGTACGAAATTGATAACTTATTTATTTAAAATATGTTTAGATAATGAATAATATTTAACAAATGTAATAATGACATAATAATTAAAATATATCACAAATAAATAAAAAGTAATACATTTATTATTAATGATATCAGTATAAATTAACACCCATCAGGTGTAACTTATAACATCTATATAATTTACTATATATTACATGAATGTATACAAGTATGAGAATATAAATATCATCAAATGATATAAGAGTGAATAAAATATAATATAGTATGTAAGTTATATAATTTAATATAGTATAAATTATTTATATACTGTGTTATGATATCAATATAAATAATATACTGTGTTATGATATCAATATAAATAATTTATACTGTCCCCAAGGGGACACCAAGCGGTGCGACCTCCTGTGTGAACAGTGAGGTCCCGGGTTCAAACCCCACTGTTCTCCCTCCCCAATTTCCCCAAGTAAAAAATAAATAAATAATTTATACTATATTAAATTATATAACTTACATACTATATTATATTTTATTCACTCTTATATCATTTGATGATATTTATATTCGCATACTTGTATGCATTCATGCAATATATATAGTAAATTATATAGATGTTATAAGTTACATATAATTTATATGTTAGACGTAATATTATTTATAATAATAATACTAATATTATAACTGATGAGGAGTAATATATGCAGAGCAGATGAATCAACCTGAACAGATGAACTATCTACATCAGAGGAAAGGACTCAGTCAGAGGAATGAGCTCAGCTAGAAGAAAGGACTCAGTCAGAGAAATGAGCTTAGCCAGAGGAACGAACATAGTCAGAGGAATCGCTGAAGTCAGAGGAACCGCTTTACCCGGGAAGCACCAGAGCAGAAGAATCGTCCGTTTATAGAGGAATCGCCCGTTTACAGGCAATATTACCACTATACCCCTGACCACGCGGAGAGTATGTCCTTTAGGCCGAAATTACTATTTTACCCCTAACATGTATTCTATAAATACCCATGCACCTGTATCTTGTAAACTTACGCTCTCTCTTAATACTACAACATTTTTCTTCGATTCTCGAGCAATTCAACTTTTTCTCTCGCTTCACACGATCAAACACTAGGCAGAATTCGTAGTTTAGATTGGGTGTTGATAAAATACTTTATCAGCTGGCACCGTCTGTGGGAAAGTTATGAGTTTAAGGCGTGAGTCCAGCTTGCGCATGCAGATCTGCAATTGCGCGCGGATTTGTGTGCGCAAGCCCCAATTCATCCGATGATCTGAGTACCTAGGTGGATTCGGAGCAGTAGATCCACTTTTTCCGTTCCGATCCGCTTGAAAATTTACAAATCCATGGGTTTTATCGTTTTCTCGCATGTGCATGTTTAGAAAGTGGGTGAGATCGAGAATTGGGTGTTAATCTATGTTTATTTTTCATGCTGTCATGATAATTGTGTGCGAATATCCTGTTTTCTCGTATGATCTCTGTTGTTTGCCGTATCTAATGTGTTTTGCTAACGATCTCATGGTTGTTGCTTTGTTTACACTTGTTTTTGGATTTTCTGGGTAATTCTTTGGGTGATCCGTTTCTTCCGTTGAGTTCGAACTTGAATCTAAGGGGAAATCTCTGTTATTCATCTTCTGTGTCTGGATCTATGCCCTGGGTTTATTTCCTGGTGCATAGATGTATTTGGGTCGGGAATTCATAGTGGTTTCTAAGCCAGCACGAGAAAATTCATAATGGCCTTCGCACTAGTATTTGGGATTTCTTAAAACAAGGATTCCCCTGATAAAAGGTGGTTCGATATGTCTTTTATTGGGACTTTTCTCACATTTTTTAGGTGTAGGTACCATGGACTCTGCTTATGTTCGCCGCACTCTTGAGAAGGATTTTGACAACACTGGGCTCAACTCTGCTGCCCTCACTGAAGTGCCCATGTCTCTGCTGAGCAACCTGCCAGTCAGCGCTGTCTTCTCGACACCACCGGGCTTCCCCAACATCTCCACTACCCCGCTGTCGGGGCAGAACATCACCCTCCAGAGATCTGCTCTGGTTACTGCTGGGTCCGAACCACAAGGCCTAACCCCCACGTCTGGTGGTGGGCTGCTAAACTTCACTCTGGCGGAGCAATAGATGGCTCTGCTGAACTACACTGCTGTGCGTCAAGCACTAGCTGGCCCGCTCGCACCAACTGTCCCTGCGACCGCCCCTGTGACGGGAAGGCCTGATCAACAAGGCATTGGGCTCCTACCTCACACTGCTCTAGAGGTGAACGAACTATTTACCGCCAAGCAGCCCGCACTGCCCAAGGAGACACAGAAGCTCCCCGCTGACAGGGAACTAGAGAGGAGGTCGGAGGGGAGCCGTACGGTACTGTGCAGCATCGTTCGAAGGGAAAGGGTCGGTGAATCTGATAGCCATTCCGCTACCCCTGTTTTTGAAGGAGAAAAACCAAGAGAAACTGCAAGACTGAAGAACCAGGTGTCACAGCTAAAGAATCAACTCAGAGATCTGGAGGATACTCTGAGGGACAAGTCTCAGAGGACTGAAAAATCAGGAAGGTCAGAGAAATCCCGCAGAGCAGAGAAATCGTATCGATCAGAGAAGTCCCGTCGGACTGAACGGTCAGAGGAACCGGAGCAAGAGTACACCTCTGGCAGGCACGAACACAAAGACCACAAACGCCACCATGCCCATGATTCGCCGAAAGAAAAAAGGGAACATGGGAGATACAGGAATGAAAAACATGCCAAGACGTCAAGAGCCAAGACCACTAACAGCCGGAGCCCGTTCTCTGCGGATATCCTGGCGGATGAAAAGCCAAGGAACTACAAGCCTATGTCGCTTGATTATGATGGTACCACTGATCCTGAGGTACACCTCAACCGGTTTGAAGGACTGGTCACACTGCACATGTACTCAGAGGGCATCAAGTGCCATATATTTTCCACCACTCTATCTGGACCAGCTCAGCTTTGGTTCGGAACGTTGGCCCCGAACTCTATTCATTCTTTTGAGGACCTTCGGACACGCTTTGTCAAACAGTTTGCAAGCTCGCGGAGGGTGGGAAAATTAGCCATCTCTTTGATGGATTTAAAACAGGATCAAAATGAAGCACTGCGTGAATACACTGCCCGGTTCAACCTCGCTGCTCTGGAGGTGCCAGAGGCGGAGTCACAAATCAAAAATTGCGCGTACGTTAGAGGGTTGAAGCCAGAACTCTTCTTCGATGAATTACAGATAAGACCGGCCAGGGATTTTGACGACATCATGGCAAGGTTATCGGGGTACTTACAATTGGAAGACGCCCGAATGGCACGAAAAGCTGAAAACGACAAACATAGGGCCAGGAGGGCCGAGGCTGCATCTGAACAGAACACCAAGAATCAAGAGCGGGTACCCTTCAGAGGATTGCCCCCTAGGGTACTTTCTCCTCAGACGGAGACACCACCCCACCAACAGCGCACCGTGAACGAGGTCAACCGCTTCACTGAATACACTCCCCTGAATAAACCACAAGAAGAAATCTTCCATCTGATTAAGAATCAGCCATTTTTCCGGGCACCAAGCACTTATAGGGACGGACAGCCATAGCAGGGGCCCAACAACAAATTATGTGAATACCACAACGCCTACGGGCATTACACTAGATACTGTGGACACCTCAAGCATCAACTGGAGTTCTTACTGCGCCAGGGCAACTTGGACCAGTTTATCGCCAGAGGGAATGAGGGTTAGAGTCAGCCGCCCCAGGGAAACGACCACAGATAAGTTCAAGGGAATGATCGGGACCGACGCTCGGAGAAAAACTGCGATCAACATAGAGGGGCGTGTAGGGTCGGGCACCTCCCCACCCGCCCAGAAGGGAAGTGCACATGATTTTCGGTGAGAATGGGATACCAACTTCCAATCGGGCCAAGAAACAAGTCGTGCGGGCGGTAAGGTCAGGGTATTATCCCAAACAAGTAATGGAGATCACAAGTGCAGCGGAGGAGCCGGTCATTACTTTTGGGTCAGAGGACCTGCGAACGCTCATGCACCCCCACGATGACGTACTGGTTTTCACGGGACATATAGTATCTTGCATTGTACATCGCGTTTTTGTATATTCAGGGAGTGCGGTGAATATTCTATACCTGGAATGTTTACAGAATATGGGGATTGAAGCTAGTATCGAGCCCACGAACGCTCCTCTGTTCGAATTTGGGGGTGAAATTGTCATGCCGCTGGGGTTCGTGGAGCTACCAGTTACCCTATGCATGGCGGATGCTTGCAAAACTAGGATGATACGATTCCTGGTTGTGGATATGCCCAAACCATCTTATAATGTGATATTTGGACACTTTGCTCTAATGGCATTCAGAGCAGTCATTTCAATGTTCCACCTGAAGATGAAATTCCCGATCAGAGAAAGAAGAATGGGGGAGGAGTGGGGTGATCAGAAAATGTCAAAGGAATGCCATGTGTGAATGCTTACACACTCCTCAAGCCAGAAAAAGAGAAAAGATAACAGAGGGATCAGATACCAGGAAAAGAGGGAAGACGGGTGATGTCGCAGCTCTGGCAGAGGAACGGCTAGAATTGACAGAGTTGTCAAATACTCGGGAAGGTTCAGAGAAATCTGCCTTGATAACTACTAACGACGTGTGTAACATGATCGAGCTGTTCCCGGGAAAGGAGGGTTTTCAGACGAAGATCGGGTCATCTATGAATGAACAAATCAAAGCAGGATTGATTGACTGCCTTCAAAAGAACGCGGACGTGTTTGCCTTCAGCACAGCCGGCCTAAAAGGCATTGATAGAGGGTTGGCGGAACATCGCCTCAATGTAAATCCCAATGTAAAACCAGTAAAACAAAGAACAAGGCACTTTGGGGCCGAGAAAGA
Organism: Salvia miltiorrhiza; assembly: GCF_028751815.1. Taxonomy (NCBI): domain Eukaryota; kingdom Viridiplantae; phylum Streptophyta; class Magnoliopsida; order Lamiales; family Lamiaceae; genus Salvia; species Salvia miltiorrhiza. Next base: position 11,049,993 of record NC_080387.1, on the reverse strand, counting down.
TACCGCAATCAGAGAACAGGTCTAGGGATTACTAGATGCCGGTCACATTGAAGAAGTACAATACCCAGAATGGATCTCAAATGCTGTGATGGTGGCTAAGAAGACAAATACTTGGCGCATGTGTGTGGATTACAGGGATTTGAATGCCGCCAGAGTATCCTCTAGCATTATGTCTAGGAACTGCTGGCCCCGAGGAGAGACGAAGAACTCCAGCCGTTGGTCCTGGGCACCCAGCGCGTAACCCCGGTTCAGAACACCCTCGCAGGCTGCTTTCCAGCGGCGCTTGGACTCCCTGTACTCCCCTTGGTACCGATCTCGGAAGCGCGCCAAGTTCGCGTACCCTTCCTTCTTGGACCTCTCTAGCTCCGAGGCCAGTGAAGCTTTCTCCACTTCCAACTCCTCAATCCTAGCTCGCAGCGCGACCGCCTCCGTGTCTGCCTTGCTGAAGCGCTCCATCAAGACCGTGACCTCCTGGTCGCGTGTCGCCTGCGCCTCTCTTTCCTTTTTTAGGTCTTTTTCCAATGCACCGTAGTCATCGAAGCATTGGATGGCCTCACCTATCTGGGATTCCAGCTGTAGGGAATCAACGGGAAAAATGTCAGAGCAGAGTAATCAAAAGGTAAACACCAAATACTTACAAGGCAAATGCAAATGCAGGGTACCTGAATCCACAATTGGCCGATGCTGCTGGCCAACCTCGGTCTCGTCATCTTCACAGTTGCCTCCCGATCCTTGGGGTAGATCTAGGTCAGCAACTTTCTAACATAATCTCGTCATTTCATGGACGAGTCAGGCTTTGAAGTAGAGGCCTCTGACGCCTCCGCGGGAAGGGCCAGAGGAGTGCCCTCCTCGGCATCCATGGAGGTGGTCAACGTTTAACCTGCCGGATCTCCCTCCTCCACAAGCCTGCTCCCCTTCTGCAGACTCTCCTTCCTCCTCTTCTCTACAAGGCCTAGCAAGGCCCCTTTCCTTTTCTTCCTGGTAAACACAGGAGTAGGGATGTCTTGGACTTCCTCGGGAGCGGGGACATCTTCAGAGATGTCCACTACAGGGATGGTACCCCCAAAAATGGCGGACCTTCCCTCTGCCCTGCCAGAGCCAGAGTCGGAGCCACCTGCCCTCTAGCTGTTCGGGCTGAACAACGATAAAACTTCCATGGGCTTCCCTCTGCCGGGAGGAAAGCTCTGAGTAGGGGTAGTCATCCCAGCGATGTCAGACACCGTGTGGGAGGTGTCCATCCCCGAGCCGGCAGGCTGTTCTGCCGTGTCTGTCCTGGAGCTGGTGTCTCTAGAACCCTGTCCTCCGGCGCCAGACGGACGGTCGGATGAGAGAGTGGCCCGACACTTCTGCCTCCACGACATGCCTGCAGATAAATAACATTATATCATCAGAGTCAGAGTAATGATTATATATATACATATTTATTAACACGTGATTTTTACCTATTGGATACAAGGGGAACAGGTCATTGGCTCCTAAGGCCGAGTTGCTTTCTGCGAGCTGTTTGCAGAGGAAAGGGCTTTCGTTACTCAGGTTTAATTTGGCTATCACCCCCAAATCATCATCACTGGGGGTTCCTTGGGAGAGAGGCTTGTACTTGGTTCGGATTTCGTGCCACCTTAGTTCTCGGGCACCGTATTGGCGCCAAGTACCCTCAGAGGTTACCACGGAGCAGTAATAGGGCAAGAAGCCCTTGTCAAGGGAATTCAAGGAATTGAGGAAAGTGGTGGGGTAGGTTTTGCGGGCGGCTAAGCTGTACAGAGGGCCACCCTGCAGTCTCAAGGATTGAGTTTGAAGGAATAATTTCTTGGTGTCTACAACACCGTGAGCTCTACACAGTATGTGAAAAGAAAATAGCCTCCGAATGGCTGAGAGAGTTATTTGGTAAAAAAGGATTTGGAAATAGTTACAAACCTCCACTAAGAGTGGAGGATGAGGAAGCCTCAAGCCGGCGTTAAACCTCCACTAAGAGTTATTTGCATTTTTTGGAGGGGCTCTAAGGATTTGGATTGGGGTTCAAATCTTAGGCAGGCGGCAATTTGACGAAGCCGTCGTTTGAGCTTCGCACAAATAAAATATCCTGTGCCCACAACTAGACTAGCTAGTGGTAAGTCCAGAGTCTAATCCACAGGGAACTGAGCAGTAACTCCTCCTGTACGGGTGTCACTAAAAGGGGTTTGTATCCTGCAGTGTTCTGACCACAACGTGCTTATGGGCAGAACGAGGTTTCCAACCTAAACTGAAATTGCAAAAGTAGATAAATCAAATAACAAACAATTCTGACTTGGGTTTGAATCACTAAACATGAACTAGACACTCGATCATTGGTGCAAAGATAAATTACTATACTCGCATACCAGTGGTTATAGGCATAAGAATTGTTGCGCCCCTATTGTCACTCGTCACGCACGCAAAAACCCCTTGCCCAATCTATCATTTCAGTTTATGATCCCTTAGAAGGTTCAGCTAATGGAAATCAACTACCCCGGGCAACATCCACGCTCTCTGCGATGGCCTATCGCTAGTTGTGCTTTGCCTAGAATGCTTTAGGATTTAGATAGACCCACTTGACTCTTACGCCGATATTTCACAGTAGTCACGGCTCCAACACTCGTTGTACTATTTTGGAGGTCGATGGTGTTTCGCCTTGTGCCCAAATTATTACTTGTGGCCAGAACTCCCTAGTTAACTAGTGATCAATTAATTAACCAAGTTGTTACAACCTTATTGGAATCAAACCTAGTGTATCGGGAATATGCTCATACAGTTGTTATGCCCAAATTAGACCTCTTGAGTTAAGTGTTCATGCTTAGATCATCTTGCCCAAATCAGAATATAAAACTTAGCCAAACATAAAGTAAATAACAAAGGAAAAAGATATAAAGGAAAACATAAAGTAAAAACTGAAATAGAAACTTACTTAAGGCAAAAGGGTACTTACGGCCAAAAGTGCCGCAGAAAACTAAACAACTATGCCCATAAGGGGCGACTACTCCTACCTAACTATGGAAAGTAAAAATACAGCAATGGTCTCTCAAAATGTGTCCTCCCCTCCTCTCTACACTCTGAATGGTTCACATCTATGTGGTATTTATAGGCATAAGTTAGGGCTACGCAGGCTGGGCCCAAAAGGAGTGGGCTGGAATTAGGGCTTCTTCTGCCAGAGATTGCATCCTGATCTCTCGCCTCTCGTAGGGTTTTGCGCCGCCGCCGCCTAGGCGGCTCTCTCCGGCCTTTTTTCTGGCCGGCCGGCTTCGGTCTTCTCTGGTCGGCATCATGACCTCTTTCTTACCATATGAGTTTCCTCCGCTCTCGGATCTTCTTGGGGCGCAACCTAGGGTTTCTTAAAATCTGCTACACAACCCTAGAATCTTGGTGAATTCGGCTGGAATGGCCTCCCCGCCAGCCTCGCCTTCAGTTACGGCGTACGAGGTTTCTTTCGATTGGAGTCTCTGTTCGGCCTTCGCTAAGGGTAGGGCTCCGCCGCCGCTGTTGGAAAAGGAGCAATCCTGGTCTAGGGCTCCGACCGCTCTTCGGGCCCCAAGGGAAGAAAGTTCCGGCCATGACCCTTTCTGGCAGTCTTCGGCCACAAGGGCCTTGGATTCGACCCTCGGCGAACTCAAGGCCCCCTTGCTTAAGGCGCCGTCTCTCTCCCATGGTTTTCAGGTTTGCAATAATAGGGTTGTCTTTTCTGATCCGACCCAGTTCGGATCTTCAACGCCGCCGGTTACTGTTAGGTTCCCAGCCGACTATGCTGTTGCCTCGATGGTGGGATCGACGAACTCTACTTCCAGCACCGTGGAAGTGCAGCCTGTTCCCTCTTCGGATCTGATGGGAAAGGTCCGTGATCACCTTCCCAAAGGGATGTCTTTTGCTGAGACACTTAAAGCTGGCTCGGGGCGTCCCGATGATGTCCCTGCTCATAACTTTACTGTCCTGAAACCGGGCATGCTTGTGGACCGCCCTTGCTTGTCGCTTTCTTCGGCTTTCCGGCAAAGACAGATCAAAACTTTCCAATTTTCTCTCCATGGTAGGTTGTTTCTCAAAAAAGGGGAGGCGCCTCGTTTTGCTGCGGATCTTTTCGCAGAGCTTTCCGCTGTCTGGCAACCTAGCTCGGCTTGGGAGGTTATTCCCTTGGGAAAGGGTTACTTCACTCTGAAGTTCACTTCTCCAGCGGACTTTGAAGTTGCTTTTGTGAAATCTGCTTGGCGTCTTCGTGTTGGAATTCTCTTCTTGCAAGCCTGGACTCCAAATTTCAACCCTAATAAGATGGAGTCTTCCACGGCACAGGTTTGGGTTCGTATTTTCAATTTACCACATGAATTTTGGCATCCAGAAGTTTTGGTTGGTATTGCTAAGCATGTGGGCACTCCGCTCCTTGTGGATGGCTTGTCGGCAAGGGCGTCCGTGGGTTATTTTGCTAGAGTTCTTGTTGAAATGAATTTAGCGCTGCCCATACCTGATTCTCTTGATGTGCAGTGCGATGGGGACATTTTTGAACTTGAGTTTAAATATGAGGAGTTGCCTTCTTTTTGCTGTCTTTGCTCTACTGTCGGCCACTCTTCTGGGAATTGCAGGAAACTCCCCTCTGAGACAGATGGTGAGCCGTCTTCCCAGACTCAGCCGGCAGGGCAAAATGGGGGTCGACGTGGCAGACGACGCCGGGCTCGACCTAGGCGGAGACGCACCAGGAGCAGGAATGTTGTCCAGGCGCTGTCTTCGGATCCGCCGGCAGACAGGGAGGTAACGAAAGATCAGCCAGTTGATTTGCCGGGTACAAAGGAGACTACTTCCTTGTCTCAGGAGGTTCCTTCGGAGGACTCTCCTCGCACCCCAGTGGCTGTTTCATCGGGTATCTCCACGTATAATACGTTCGAGGCTCTTGAGGAGGGGCTGGAGACGGAGGTTGGGAAAGGACCAAACGATATGAGTATCATCAAGGACTCTTCTGTGATTCATGTGGAAGGCTCCTCGGCTGTCGTGCACACTTTGAGTAAGAGTTTTGAGGTAGTACCGGCGGAGGCGGATCTTTCTGGCTCGGACCCATTGGAGGGTTCTTCTTCCCTGACGAAGAACGCGCAACCGGTGCAGTTGGCGGTCACTGGTGCTTTGGTGTCCGGGTCGCAGCGTCCCTTGGGTCCTTCATCCCCCCATCCGAAGAAAGTTCTGGCAGCTCGTCCCCCGCTACCCCAGGGTCGTGGGGGGAGAGGTGGGCGAACCCCGTCCACCGCCGACTCGGGACGATTTAGCTATGTTTCTTTTCGAAGTTCCTCCCCGACAGGTGGAGTTTCTTTTGACCTCCCTGGGAAGAAAGGGGGTAACAAGCCTTTGATGACAGCGCGGCGGGCTTGTTCCCCGGATGCGGAATTCTTAGAAAAGGTTGCTTGATTCCTCTGGCGCTTGATCCTTCTGGCGCTTGGCTCCTCTGGCGCTTGTTTTCTCTGGCGCTTGATTTCTCTGGCGCTTGATCTCTCTGGCGCTTGATCTCTCTGGCGTTTGATCACTCTGGCACTTGTTTCCTCTGGCACTTGATTTCTCTGGGGATTGATCCCTCTGGCGCTTGATCCTTCTGGCGCTTGTTTCCTCTGGCGCTTGCTTCCTCTAGCGCTTTGATCCCTCTGGCGCTTGGTTCCTCTGGCGCTTGTTTCCTCTGGCGCTTGATCCCTCTGGCGCCCGACTCCTCTGGCGCATGGTTCCTCTGGCGCTTGATCCCTCTGGCGCTTGATCTCTCTGGCGCTTGATCCCCCTGGCGCTTGTTTCCTCTGGGGATTGTTCCCTCTGGCGCTTGATCCTGCTTCCTCTGGCGCTTGATCCCTCTGGCGCTTGTCTCCCCTGGCGCTTGGTTACTCTGGCCCTTGATCCCTCTGGCGCTTGATCCCTCTGGCGCTTGGTTCCTCTGGCGCTTGTTCCCTCTGGCGCTTGGTTCCTCTGGCGCTTGTTCCCTCTGGCGCTTGATTCCTTTGGCGCTCCCTTGATCCCTTTGGCGCTTGATCCCTCTGGCGCTTGGTTCCTCTGGCGCCTGTTCCCTCTGGCGCTTGATTCCTCTGGCGCTTGTTTTTTCTGGCGCGCGGTCTTGTGTCATGCTCTACCCGGGACGGCTCTGGCGTGGACTTTGCTTGGCCTCGGTTGTGACCCTTTGCGGTCCCGTCTCTTGTTCGTTCTTGTTTTTTCTTTCTTTTTCGCTTGGGTTTTTTGTTTTTTGTTTTTTGGTTTGGGGTTTTCCGAACTTTCCTTGTTTGCGCCTGTGCTCTCAAGGGTTTTGTTTTTCTTCAATAAAATTTCTATTTCAGCAGCAGCTGGAGGCTGATTCTTTCCTTATTCAAACCTCAAGGGATAAGGTTTTTGGATTTCTTTCCTTATCTACATCCTCTGCACTCTTATTCTCTGCCCCGTCTGTACCTTCTGCCCACGATCATCTTCTGGTGCAATTGGGTCCCGAACGGTACTTATGGGCAAAGGGTCGGTTTTGCCTTAAGCAACTCCAAACTTTATCTAAGCTTTTGTAACCTGCTGCTCCAAGCTCCAATCGGTTTTGTATTTGTGCTCACACTTCTTCCCCGAACCGTAGTCGCATTATGCCCAAAACCTTCTTCCGATGCAACTGAATGCCGCGCGGTACTTATGGGCAAAGGGTCGTTTGTCCAACATCCTGCTTCTCAGACTTTTGGTCTTCAAAAAAAGCTTTTGAGTGTCCCAAACTCCTCTGCTTCAAACTCATGCATCTTTCGCGAAATGTAGCAACATTATGCCTTAAAAGCACCTTCTGCCCAAAGAACGGGCCTGCCCTGGAACTACGCCCTCCCAGGCGACTGACTCTAGCAAAACAAAGGAAAAATACTTTATCTAGATCTAAAATAGACACGAAAAACGAGCACAAACATGTGCTCATCAGGTTCCTACACTTTTCAGCCATTCGGTGTAGGTCCGCGATATCTAGCCTAGAGTCGGGGATGGGTTTCGGCATTTTGGGAGCAGAAGGAGGAGATTCAGGAGAGGCCGCGGGGTTTTGGGGGTTAGGAGGAGTGGGAAAAGTGGGGAGGTCCTAGGTATTCTGGGGGTCGGGGGAAGAAGGTGGAGAAATCGGAGGAGAGGGAGAGGGAGAAGGGGAAAAAGCAGGTGGGGCGACGGAGGAAGAAGCCATGGATAATAAATTCTAGGGTTTGCATGCTCAATCAGAGCACCAACAGACTTAATATGACTAATCTACACCAAATATAAGTACCACGGGAGAAGGATGCGCGATTTACCTAGGTGAGTTGGCGGAGGGGACTGGAAAGCAAAGGTCGCGAGGTATACGCCGGAACTGAAGACGGAAGATCACCGAAAATCAAGAGAACAGTTGAAGCGGTTCGAAGTGAAGATGAAGAAGATGAAAAGTGAAAAATTGAGTTTGAAACTGCTAAGTATAACCTACGCGGGCAACTGTAAAGTAGCGGGATGGATGACACGTGGCACCAGGGAGAGAATCGACCGTTGAGGATTTCAACGGGAACACGAAAAGGCGGAAGGTTTGAAAAGGTAACCTCGAGATACGAAAAAGTATGCTGCAGGAAGACAGGCATTTAATGCAGGTGACGTCAGCAATGCGGGCGAAAACTCTGACTAGTTACTCCGCTTCAAAGTAACTAGCCAGAACAGAGGGGGGGTAGCTGATGAGGAGTAATATATGTAGAGCAGAGGAATCAACCTGAACAGAGGAACCGCTCGGGTCAGAGGAACTATCTACATCAGAGGAAATGACTCAGTCAGAGGAATGAGCTCAGCTAGAGGAATGGACTCAGTCAGAGGAATGAGCTTAGCTAGAGGAATTACTCAGTCAAAGAAATGAGCTTAGCCAGAGGAACGAACATAGTCAGAGGAATCGCTGAAGTCAGAGGAACCGCTTTACCCGGGAAGCACCAGAGCAGAAGAATTGTCCGTTTACAGAGAAATCGCCCGTTTACAGGCAATATTACAACTATACCCCTGACCACGTGGGGAGCATGTCCTTTAGGCCGAAATTACTATTTTACCCCTAACATGTATTCTATAAATACCCATACACATGTATCTTGTAAACTTACGCTCTCTTTTAATACTACAACATTTTTCTTCAGTTCTCGAGCAATTCAACTTTTTCTCTCGCTTCACACAATCAAACACTAGGTAAAATTCGTAGTTTAGATTAGGTGTTGATAAAATACTTTATCAGCTGGCGCCGTCTGTGGGAAAAATTGAGTTTGAAACTGCTAAGTATAACCTACGCGGGGAACAGCAAAGTAGCGGGATGGATGACACGTGGCACCAGGGATAGGATCGACGGTTGAGGATTTCTACGGGAACACGGAAAGACGGAAGGTCTAAAAAGGTAACCTCGGGATATGAAAAAGTATGCTGTAGGAAGACAGGCATTTAATGTAGGTGACGTCAGCAATGCGGGTGAACACTCTGACTAGTTACTCCGCTTTAAAGTAACTAGCCAAACCAGAGGGGGGAGTAGCTGATGAGGAGTAATATATGCAGAGCAGAGGAATCAACCTGAACAGAGAAACCGCTCGGGTCAGAGGAACTATCTACATCAGAGGAAAGGACTCAGTCAGATGAATGAGCTTAGCCAGATGAATGGACTCAGTCAGAGGAATGAGCTTAGCCAGAGGAATTGACTTAGTCAGAGAAATGAGCTTAGCCAAAGGAACGAACATAGTCAGAGGAATCGCTGAAGTCAGAGGAACCACTTTACCCGGGAAGCACCAGAGCAGAAGAATTGTCCGTTTACAGAGGAATCACCCGTTTACAGGTAATATTACCACTATAGCCCTGACCACGCGGGGAGCATGTCCTTTAGGTCGAAAGTACTATTTTACCCCTAGCATGTATTCTATAAATACCCATGCACCTGTATCTTGTAAACTTACGCTCTCTCTTAATACTACAACATTTTTTTCGGTTCTCGAGCAATTCAACTTTTTCTCTCGCTTCACACGATCAAACACTAGGTAAAATTCGTAGTTTAGATTAGGTGTTGATAAAATACTTTATCAATAACTATGCTATTATATAGTATGTAACTATTATATGCTAGATGTATAATCTATTGTAAAACAATAATTTTAGTTATATATTATAACTATATTATGATATCAAAATAAACAATTTTATTTTATTGTATGACTTATACTATATATATACTATATTTTATTTATTTTTGTATCATTTGATGATATTTATAAATTCATGTACAATTGTATATATTCACATAATATAGATTATATACATCATTTTATAAAATTTATAAATATTTTTAAAAATATAAACATAAAAATATATATTATATATTTTAAAATTATAGATTTTGATACGATATATACCGTGATTTTCGGTATACCAATATATACGGACAACTACGGTATATCAGAATAAGGTATTGTACCTTATTACCGGTATATACCGAATATTAAGGTATACTAGAATAAGGTATGATACCGCATCACCGGTATATATAATAATATTCGGTATACCAGTAATACGGTATCATACCGTGTTCCGGTATATACCTTTAATACGATATTTATTGATTTTTTCGGTATATACCGAGGTATCGGTATACACCGGTATACCCCGGTATCTGGAAAATCCATACCTTTACATTACCGTAAATCTTTGGTACGGTATCATACCTTACCAAAAAAATCGATATACCTTAAATTCGGTATTTTACGGTACGGTATGTCCGGTATATCGAGTTTTCGGTATATTTTCCCAGCCTAGGACCAATATATAGGCACATGTGTTAGGTCCGGAGGGTCTTGAATAGGTGTATGGGGGGGGGGAGGAATACACCTATGGGCTATTTTTCTCCTCTAAGACAGAGGGATCTCAAGATAGAGATCAAAACGAAACTTTACAAGCAAACTACGACACCTGTTAACAAAAAGGAGTTTTGACCAAATAGGGTTGACGACTGATACTGAAAACTCTTCAGTAAGGAGTTATCAGTTAAGTTACTGGAACTTAACTGATGCACGTAAAGGCTTCAGTCGAGTTTGCTAAAATAGAGATGATATCACTTTTCCTGACTATGAGATTGTAATACCCGAGCTTTTGATGACGTGTTTAATTGCTCGAGTTTGAGTGATTAGGGTTTAGATCCTTTGCTTGTTTTACTTTGTAAATAGATGAGGAGTTATATGATGTTTTCTTGTTATTCTTTTTAATGTTGAGATGTTCGTTTGATGATGTGAGAATGATGTGGGATTTTATATCCATTTTTTGAGTTTGAGTTTTGAAATAATTCGAGATAATTATTTGAATGAGAACGGTGAACTCGGAAGTGAGATTTGAGTCGGTTAAGACATTTTTGGAATTTATGACTTTTTGACGATGAATAGTAAAATACTGCTATTTCGTCTTTTTGTCGATTTTCAAAAATCTTATGTGCACGTCGTCGAGTAATATTCTTAGTTTTTCGATACGAGTCCAATGACAAAAGTTTTTATTTTTGGACGACGAGTGAATAGTAAATCGAAATTTCTCGATAAACGAACCGAGCTCGTTTATCAGAATTTCGAGAACGAGCTTACGTTTTCTATATTTATATAGAATTACGAGTGTGATGAAAGTGAGTGGGGTACGAGAGGGCGAGTGACGAAGAGTACGGGTATTTAGTCGTTAAAACGAGATATTGAACGACTAAGTGGGATTAATATCCTAAATATCTAGGCCTACCCTACCATCAACCACCCCCCAACCGCCCAAAGCTCCCCCCATATAAATAGGCGGCTGTGGATCAGCCCACAGCCCACCTTTCTCACGCAAAACACACACACAACACCAAGAACACACACTACCTCCATTAAAGCTTTTTTCGAGCTTTTGAGCTCCGTTTTGAGCACCGAGACGAGCGCCGAGCACCATTTCGAGCACCTTTTTACGTAGGTAACATCTCTACGTACGTTTTGATGGTTTGATTTTCGTTTTTAGTCGACGTCGAAAAACGTCAATTCTCGACTTTATTTTGAAACGACGTCGGATCATCGTGAGTTTTTAGTATGTTGTTCTTGGGTACATGTCGAGCATGTTTAATGAATGAGTTAAGGATGGTTCGGACCCTAGCCATGGAATCCATGAGGGCAGCCGTCCGTGTTCTTCGTCGTCGTCACTCGTTCTTCGATTTTTGTTAATCGTTGTAACTTATGATTGTGTTTTAGGAGCATGCTAGGTTTGTTCTTTGTTAATATTGTATTTACCAAGCATGTTAAGTTGTAGGTTGTAGAGATGGCTGTACTTTGCGTGAACTTAGAAATGCATGCTAAGTTTTTTCTTGAGTTTTGTGTTCTAAGTTAGAGTTGAGCATGTTAGAGTTAGTTTGATGTTTGGAGAAATGGTAGGAAATGTGTAGGATGTTTGCATGAGTTTGCAGAGCATGTGTGAGTTTGAACTTGGTGAATTTGCTGCGTGAATTCCAGCTCTGCCGAGCATAGTCAGCTCTCGCAGCGTGAAATCCAGCTCTGACGGGTGGTCAGCTCTGCAGTTCAGCTCTGCCGGGTTGGTCAGCTCTGACGTGTGGATTTCAGCTCTGCCGGGCGAGTCAGCTCTGGCAGTTGTAGTGCTGTTGAGTTCAGCTCTGACTGATGAAGTTCAGCTCTGTCGGGTTGAGTTAGCTCTGCGAGTGGTCAGCTCTGCAGTTCAGCTCTGCGAGTGGTCAGCTCTGCAGTTTCAGCTTTGCCGAGTTAGCTCTGCAGAGAGAGTTTTAGCTCTGCCAAGTCAGCTCTGCAGAGAGAGTTTCAGCTCTGCCGAGTTAGCTCTGCAGAGAGAGTTTCAACTCTGCCGAGTTAGCTCTGCAGAGAGAGTTTCAGCTCTGCAGAGTGAGTTTCAGCTCTGCCGAGTTAGATCTGCAGAGAGAGTTTCAGCTCTGCAGGGCAGAGGAGTTAAGTGTTTAAGTGTTAAGTTTTATTTTCCCTATGTGAGTTTTCTGTTATGATGACCCTTCTTCTCATCGATTCTTCATAACGATGAAGGTCCGTTTGAGAAGTGACGACTTGAGAGAAAGAGAGAGAGAGAGTGACGTTACCTGTTTGCAGAGACGCAACGAGGTGGGCTTTTCTACGCTAAAATCAAGATGTTTACGCGTTTAAATTATTGGCGTTTCTGGCGCCTCGTCCCCTCTGGCTCCTTGACTCCGCTGGCGACTTGTCTCCTCTGGCGCCCCGTCTCCTCTGGTGCCTTGTCTCCTCTGGCGCCTCGTCTCCTCTGGCGACTTGGCTCCTCTGGCGCCTCGTCTCCTCTGGCGTCTGCAGTCCCGTCTTTTCTCTGGAGTGACTTCTCCGCTCTGGAAAGACTTCGCTGCTCTGGATCGACTTTGCTGCTTTGGAGCGACTTCACTGCTCTGGATCGACTTCGCTGCTCTGGAGTGACTTCTCTGCTCTGGAACTTCTTCGTCTCTGGAGTGACTTCGCTGGTTCCGCTGCTCGGGCCCGGCTGTCTTCCTCGGAGGCTCCGTTCTTTGCTGTCTTTTTTAGTTTGTTTTTCGCTTTGGGTGTTGTTTTTCCTCGTTTTGGGGTTTTTCTGACTTTCGCCTTGTTAGCGCTTGTGCTATCAAGGGTTTTATTTTTTTCTTCAATAAAATTTGTATTTCAGCAGATGAACTGTAAACCTATTTTGAAGTTATTGCAATGCCAAATATTTGAGATTTTAGCATGTTATCTATCTGTATGAGAAATGATATCGGTTCTACGCGAGGTAGAATTAGTGTACACAGTGATCGTGAGTCAGCTTTCAGGTTGGCTGATCGCAGTGCTGCAGAGGGAGGCCTCCCTCTTAGTACATGAGTTAACAGATATGGTACTTACTTGAGAACATAGACTGGCAGTCAACTTTGAGAAACAAAAATGAGTTTGCAGACATAAGGCTTTAGATAAATCCCTTATGCTTTGTTTAAAGTATGTCAATGACAATATTTATAGCTTTATAAAGCATGAGATGAGATGAGATGAGATGAGATGTTTGGCATGTGTTCACTGAGTGCTTTTGTACTCAGCCCTGCATATGTTTTTAAAAAATGTGCAGGTTGAGCCGGTGTGATGATGGTGCTGCATTGAGCGGAGTTACAGGGTTGTTAATAAATATGTAACCTGTCTAGAATATGTCCTCATACATATGTCTAGCTACATTTCCACTGCAGAGTACTTTTGGTACCTTGTTATGTCATGTCGTACTTTAAGTTTGAGAGGATGGTTCCTGTTGATGTAATAACTTGATTAATGTCTTATTAAGTTTTATGTCTTCTTTCTTTAATGCTTTAATTAAGTTTTACGTTGTCTTTCATTAGACTGTTTTACTAAGCATTAATGAGTAATAATGACGTGTTTTATTAAAATAAGTAAGCTTTGCGGTTTTAAATGATTCCCTTTTCTTCTCCTTCTTCTTTAACCCCATCCCTAGTCGTGGATCACACGACCTAACTATCCCTAGTTAGGGCGGGCCGCGACAGAGTGGTATCAGAGCTTTGGCATGCAGGTTAAAGTTCTGAATTAGAAGTCTTGAGTTTAGTCTAGAATGAGTCACTAGGCTAATAGTTATTAACAACCGTGAGCTCAGCGCACCATCACACCAAGCTCAACGAGGTATGTAAAATTTCAAAGTTTAATTGTTATTAAATTTTGAAGAGCATGATGTTGAGGCTACATGATGAGTTATGATGTTATAATTTGAGCATGATGTTGAGGTTATACGTTGAGTTATGATGTTACACTTTGAGCATGCTGTTGAGGTTATATGATGAGTTATGATGTGATGTATTTCAGATGTTTTGTGATGACAATTGCTTGAGCAGTTGTGATGAGTCACGATGATTTAGATGGAGGAATCTAATATCATTGTTTAGAGAGATTTTCTACTAAGTAGAAGGATGGAATGAGAACTTAGAGTTAAAGCTTGAGAGAATTAGCTTTGCGTTTAAGTACTTGTTTGATTTAGTTATGATGTGCTTGTTTATGTTTCCTGAGTTGACCTGAGTTAGTTCTTCGAGTCCTCTTTAAGTTTTCCTTATAGGATGGCTAGGATTATTTGTACTGCGCGAAAGTGGACGACTATGAGATCGACACCAGCACAGGTCAGGTATGAGTACGAGACGTACGGCATCTGCCACAGAGACACGTTGGCAAAGTTTCTGGCACATTACCATAGACTGTGGCTAGAGGCCAGCCTTCGAGCAGGGGTTACTGGTCTGGATGGCATCATGCGCCTAGTCAATTTGCTGTCGGACGAGTGGCGGAGATGAGCAGGAGCTATGGCCCCCATTACATCTACCGAGTGGGGCATGTCTTTGATCTCTACGGAGATTTTACTGGTTTCGTGGCCGTGGTGAGCCACCAGTTTCTGGCTTGGGGAGTTCCCCCGATTGGGCCGCACGAGAAGCCGTTTGATTTGGCCCGAGCTTTTGCGATTGAGCCGCTCGAGTTTGGGTCATACCGTGACGAGTCAGTGCCAACTCCAGTCCCTTTAGTTGTACGATCGCCTAGTTCAGTTGACAGGCCACCATCTCCGTACTATACTCCATCTCCATACTGTGTACCCTCACCTACTATTCCCGCTGTTCCCGGAGTTAGTCACCAGGACCAGTGCGAGGCTGGAGGATCTCGCCCCGCCGGAGTTCAGAGGTTTGCCGAGGATGATCCAGAGCATCAAGTTCCAGTTGGGATGTGCCGTCTTGAGCCACTGGATCCGCATGAGATGGGATTCGTCACAGACACTCAGATTCTCTACGCGGACCTGTTGACGGGATGTCTTTCGCACCGGGAGCTCCAGGAGAGGTTGGTAGCCATCGAGTCTGTATTTGAGGAGGATCCGATAGAGGCTAGAGCCGAGAATGAGGACGAGGAGGAGCCGATGGAGGATCCGACAGAGGCTAGAGCCGAGGAGGAGCCGATGGAGGATCCGATGGAGGCTAGGACCGAGGAGGATCGCAAGAGTGTGGGAAGTACGCTCTGGCAGTAGTTGTTTCCTTTATGCTATGATGTATATATGGTTGGGAGAGGTTAGTACTTGATGTTTTGGGCATGCTTAGATAGGCATGTGTATATATTGTCCTATAGATACTACATAGATAGATGTTCCTAGTATGCTAGAGTAGCAACTAGATGAGTAGCCGGTAGAAATGACCGCATGAGGTCCACGCCGAGACATAATACTATTTATGATGTTAGCTTAGAGTGACATCATAATAAGTACTATGGTTTTTTTTTGTGTAAGTCCTCTAAGGAGGCAATCTTATGATGGGTATATATGGTGGACCAGAGTGGTCTTTTGTTAGCATTGATGAGCTTTATTTCTTTTATGAATGTCGAGTTGAGTGTGATTGTTTTCTTGAGTTGAGTTAGTATGTTGAGTTTAGTTTCGATGAAGCTTGGAAGGTTGTTTGATGTGAGATTTATCTTCTGTTAATACAGAATGCCTCCGAGACGCAACCAAGGGCGTAATTTAGATGATAGGCGGGAAGATACACCCCCGCCACCACCGCAACCTGAGAGGAGAGTCGAAGAACTTTTTCTTCGACAAAATCCACCCGGATTTAGTGGGACTGGAAGTCCACAAGAGGCGGAAGACTGGGTGAGAGCTTTGGAGAGGATCTTTAAGTTCCTCAGGTGTAAAGATCAGGAGAGGATGTTGTGCATGTCCTTCCAACTAACCGGATCAGCCGATTACTGGTGGGAAGCACGTCAGAAGAATCTAACACCCGAGCAAATTGAGAACTACACCTAGGAACAATTTGAAGGAACCATAGTTTGACGTATGATCCATTTGCCCGTGACCCATTCCGGATGCCAAAGAAGTACATACAAAAAATCACAAGTGCCTATTGCAAGGGTTCGAAACTTACTTGCAAATTCGACGATCAAAGACTCCAGTGTTGATCTTCCAACTTGTTCTCACGGTAGAGCTCGACGTTGGGTGGCAACGTGCTTCAAGCCCTCTCCCTCAAAGTTGGCGTCTCCTCACTCTCATGTGTGTGATTAATTAATTAGGTTTTGGGTTGTCTTATTACTTATACTAGGTATTAGACATACCTAAATAATAAGCCCAAAACATAATTAAATCAAACCAAGCCCAAAGGCTTAAGAGAGGAGGGGACGCCCCACTTAAGGAGTTGAACCTTTATTGGGCCAAGCGGGGATCTACTAGCTTGAATAAAGTTTAGCCTCCCAGTGCTCGATTTTCCTATTCAGCCCAGAATAAAATCGAGACACAAGTATTAATTTATTCCACTAGAAAATTAATACTGAATTACCTCTTTATTCTTTAGGTGAGTCGGGGCTAGTATTAGACTTAATTAATCTCCGTGTTTAAGATATCCAATATCCATTAATTAATTAATTTCTCTGACGATCAATTAATTAATTAATTAGTCGTTTAATTATAAACGACATCTCGAGTGCTACCACTTAAACTTATCATCGTATCGGAACTAATTCCACCTGCAAGGTTTAATACGATAAACTTATTAAGTTCATCGAGAGGATATTATCATCCTGTTATTAGCAGGACACAGTTCCTTATTGCAATATAATCGCATGTCAAATAATAATTGCTATCACCCAAAGTATCGAGTATATTGAGCTTCAAGAGAACTCTCACCCATGATAAATCAAAGCAATAGTCAATCTATTATTCACACCGATTAATCCAACTAAGGTTAAGACTATTTAAGTCACCGAGATCTTGATTCTTAATTAGTCAGAATATAAGAATTCATCTCACTGTGATCCTATTCAATACACGAAGGTACTAGCATAAATAAATAGCCAAGACAAACTATTTATCCATTTATGCTACAATCTAAACCAGCAACTCGCCCATAGTTGCCTCGATTGTGAACTCAAATTATATCTCAACTTTTTCCTATTATATGATCTTCTGTGATCTACAACACACCATATAATCTATAGTATGAGATAAATTGGACTATAATAGGATTATACAATAACAATATTTCAGATAGAAGAATCACAGTGAACAAAGGAATCGATGTATACAAGCATAAAGTCTTGCTTTCAGTATACAACCCTTCAATTCTCCCACTTATACTAAAGCAAACTTTTAGTATACAATGTGACTGAAAAACTGATAATATCCTCTAGCTATTACTAAATCTCCCACTTATACTAAAGTTTAATTTAGTATAGGGAGGCCACGAACTCCAAGGCCTTCAACATGCTTGTTGAACACCGCACCAGGAAGACTCTTCGTGAAGGGATCAACCAGATTATCAACTCCCGCAATATGCATCAAAGCTACATCACCATGCTTGACCACAGACCGAATGTAATGATACTTGCCATCAATGTGTTTCATGGATTGATGACATCTTGAATCCTTGCTATTCGCAATAGCAGCCTCATTATCACAATAAATTGTGATGCACTTCGGCAAACTAGGAATCACATCAATCTCAGTTAGGAAGTTCCTGAGCCACACAACCTCTTTAGCAGCTTCACAAGCAGCTACATAGTCGGCTTCCATGGTGGATAGTGAATTGCATTTCTGCTTTACACTTCTCCACACAATGGCTCCACTCCCAAACTTAAACACATAGCCAGTAGTAGACCGCCTCTTGTCCTTATCACCTTGATAATCGGCGTCCACATACCCTACTGGTGTCAGATCATCAGACTGGTAAACTAGCGCATACTCCTTAGTCCGTTTAAGGTACTTGAGTATGTGCTTTACAGCAGTCCAATGAGCTTGACCTGGATTCGCCTGATATCTTGCTGCAATGCCAACGGCGAAACAAATATCAAGCCTGGTACACTGCATTGCATACATGAGACTTCCCACAGCCGAGGCATAGGGAATTATCTTCATGCTTGCTATCTCCTCAGGCGTTGTGGGACACATTGGCTTAGATAGCGAAACACCATGTCTGAAAGGTAGAAAACCTTTCTTGGCATTCTGCATGCTGAACCGCGCCAAAACAGTGTCAATGTAGGATGTTTGAGACAAACTCAACATTCTCTTAGATCGGTCACGACCAATCTTTATCCCGAGAATATATGCTGCCTCTCCCAGATCCTTCATTTGAAACTGTCGGGATAACCACTCCTTAATGCCAGACAATACATTCACATTATCGCTAATGAGAAGTATGTCGTCCACATAGAGTATAAGGAATACCAGACTCCCATCGATATAGACCCTATAAACGCAACTATCGTTGACACACTGCTCAAAACCATAAGTTTTGACCACGTCATCGAAACGTTTGTTCCAGGATCGTGAAGCTTGCTTAAGTCCATAAATGGACTTTTTGAGCTTCCACACTAGATGCTCCTCACCTTCCTTGATGAACCCCTCTGGTTGTAGCATATAGATGTCTCTATCTTCCTCAAGATACCCATTCAAGAATGCGGTCTTGACATTCATTTGCCACACCTCTAGGTTCATATGGGCAGCCATGGCCAAGAGAGATCGAATAGACTTAAGCATGGCTACTGGGGAAAAAGTTTCCTCATAATCGATACCAGGTCATTGAGTATAACCCTTCGGCATTAGTCTCTCTTTGAAGGCCGTAACCTTCCTGTCTGGTCCTCTCTTGCGTTTGTATACCCATTTGCAACCAATGGCCTCACGACCAACAAGTAGCAAACATTTCTCGTATACATCCATGGCAGTTATGGATTCATATTCAGAAACCATATATGCTTCCCATTCAAGAGCATCTGGATCTGCTAGTGCTTCTGAGTAAGTCCAGGGATCTTCCTCGACAAGCCCATCATCAACTGAATCCGTAGATTCATTGACAAACGCATATCGATTGGGCGGTTTGCCCTTTGATGCCCTCTCACTACGACGTGGTACTATTACAGATTCTGTATCGACAGCTTATGCGTTTTCTGATGAGACTTGTGGTACTACATCTTGCACAATTGGCTGAGTTGGTTGACTTGTCGAGCCAATGTCTTTGACCTCACCGAGGACGATTTCACTCCTACTTTTGTGATTATTTACATAGTCCTCTTCCAAGAATCTTGCGTTAGTGCTAATAACGACTTTTTGATCCTTAGGACAATAAAAATAACCACCTTTCGTTCCTCTAGGATATCCTATAAACAACTTTACTTCAGTTCTAGGGCTCAACTTATCGGCATCCTTGTTCAGCACATGTGCTGGACTGCCCCAAACCCGGATGTGGTTAAGAGAAGGCTTGCGCCCTGACCACTACTCGGATGGGGTCTTTGCAACCGACTTAGAAGGCAATAAGTTAAGAATGTAACCAGCTGTTTCTAAGGCATATCCCCAGAACGAAACAGGTAAAGTAGCGAAACTCATCATCGAACGAACTATTTCTAGAAGAGTCATATTTCTTCTCTCTGCTACACCATTCTGTTGGGGTGTACCCGGTGTAGTCAACTGAGATGTAATCCCAGATTATAACAAGTATGCTCTAAACTCGTTACTGAGGTATTCGCCACCGCGGTCAGATCGCAGTGACTTGATACTTTTACCATGTCGCTTCTCTACTTCCGCCTTAAATGTTTGAAACTTGTCAAAACATTCAGACTTGTAGCGCAACAAGTAAATGTATCCATACCTTGAGTAATCGTCAATGAAAGTGACAAAATACTCGTACCCTCCACGAGCTTGAGTGGATATAGGTCCGCACAAGTCAGAATTAACCAGTTCCAACACTTCTTTGGCCCTATACCCCTTTGCCTTGAAAGGCCGAGTCGTCATCTTTCCCTCTATGCAGGAGTCGCAGACTGGGATTGGTTCTACTTGGAGAGACTCCAAGATACCATCGGAAACCAGTCTTTGGATCCTCCTTAGATTGATGTGACCCAATCTTAGGTGCCAAAGAAGAGTTTGGTTCTCCAGAGAAGAAGCCTTTCTCTTCTTTTGGTTTGTAGTCAAAGTATAAGCAGATGAAGAATAATCGAATGGACATGCAAAAGTATAAAGAGAATCAGCTGCACTTTTAAATAAAACTTGACCATCTTTAATGAATACTGCACTGTCTTCTAAAAGAACAGAATATCCATATTTTCGTAATTGAATGGTAGAAATCAAGTTTTTCCGAAAACCCGGAACATAGAGTACATCTCTCAAAACTAAAACATGTCCATCAATCAATAAATTCACATCTCCAATTGAAACAACAGGTAAGCTTGCTTCATTTCCCATGGAGAGTGCCAGCTCGCCTCCACTAAGCTCCCTTGTCCGCAGGAACCCCTGTAAGGTGTAACAAACATGGTCAGTTGCACCCGAGTCAACAACCCATTGATGGGAAGATCTCGAAACTGAATATGTTTCCGTTACAAGAGCAGTAGAAATACCTTGAGCTTTCTTCATCATGGGACAGTCAGACTTCCAATGTCCTACTTGTTGACACTTAAAGCATTTCCCTTTCCCTTTTGGCTTGCCAACGCCTCCGGTCGGGGCTAGCTTCTTCTTGCTCCCACCTTTTGCTTGGATTTTCTTGCCATGGGCCCCTTTCTTCTTCCTACCTTTCGGTGGAAAACTGGGTCCTGTGGCAGTGGCCAAAGCCTGTGGACTCTTTCCCATGACCCCCTCGGCCGCTACCAACTCATTAAGCAGTTCATTTAGAGTGAACTTTTTCTTGCCCATTACGGCATTGAGTCGGAAGTTTTCGTAGGATTTGGGCAGAGTGTGGAGAACCATGTCTACCTTAGTAGCATCCTCGATTCCTCCACCGAGCACGTCCAGCTCATTGAAATGATTAATCATTCCAAGCACGTGCTCGCGCACAGACGAACCTTCTGTCATCTTTGAAGACATGAGTTTCCTCATGAGTTCAAAACGGACTGATCGGTCCGATTCCCCAAAGAGCTCCTCGAGGTTCCTCATAATTGCAGCCACAGTCTCCAACGACTGATGTTGCAGCTGCAACGCAGAAGACATAGTGGTCATAATATAAGCTTTCGCCATATTATTCGCCCTATGCCACCGCTTATGGGCCTCCCTTTGCTCTTCGGAAGACCGAGTATGAAGGTTCCCGTGAGCGGGAGTAGTAAGCACAAACTTATACTCCTCCGCGTCTAGGACAAATCCCAGATTGCGCTTCCATTCCGAAAAATTCGGACCAGTAAGCGGCTTAGCAGATAAAACATTCAAAAGCGGGGTAACAGTCATATCTGAAATATAAACAAACAAGCGCACATTAGAAAACACGTTATTGCATAAAGATTCGTAGCAATAATATTGTAACCTTTTGATAAAACAATATTATTGAAACCTCCGTTAGCCCAATCGAATTACACGCAAGCCACGTTCGTGTGGACGTTTACGTGCTCTTCGTTTGACCAGACACCCAGTCTTTGGTCTCATTCCATTGCCAACTTATCCTTATGACAAAATGGGACCAATAAACGGACTTTGACTAGACCACGCAATTTCAAGAAGGGACTCCCGTTGGGGAGTTGTACTTGAAATAAACGCCTAAGCTATGACCACAGTTTAGTCAACTTTATGACTATCTTTTATTTTAACCCCTCCTAGAATAATCCATGAAAAACTAACCCGTGCAAGCCACGTTCGTGTGGACGTTTACACGAGAAGCTCCCACTATTCTCAAGGTTAAAATAATTAATTTTAATCATTTCTAGAATAACTCGCATAAATTAATACATGCAAGTCACGATAGTGTGAACGTTTACATGCAAAACTCCCACTTATTCACAAGATTAAAATATTTTTAATTTAGAAGTTTAACCGACAAAAGTTGTAAATTAATAACGAGTGCAAGCCACGTTCGAGTGCAAGCGAAGCCTAGCACCAGAGCGAAGCTCAATCGCCAGAGCAGCGAAGCCCAGCACCAGAGCGGAGCTCAATTTTGCTATCGGGTTTCTGCCTAGATTAGGGTTTCAACAACCACCTCAGTCGATGCCCCCAAACCTCAGAGCACCCTTTCAACATACCTGAACCCTAGTATACCCTAGGGTTTCGTTGAAACAAGGCTGCACAGCAGCATCAACGCCAAGCGGATGCTGCCTTTGCCACCATAGTCACCGCGCCTCATCCACCCACTGACCCGACCAGTGATGAGTTGGATCTGAACACCATACTCGTTGGAGTCAGAACTCCAGTGAATCGGATTCCGTTCATCTCATATCCTCACCATGATCAAACCTTAGCAGATGGAGAAGACGCAGATTAACTACAACCATCTACACATCAGCGCCATTCCTTCTCCGCCAAACCACGACCCATACATAACAGATTAAAGCAAAGTATGAATACAACGGAAAAACTACACTAACCACAGATTTTCTCGTGATAAAAATAGCCAAAAACGGCAGAACAGAAAATAGAAGAGCAGCCACGACAAAACGACAGAACAAGATAACATTAACGTAAAACCCTAGTGATTTTACTACTCATTTATCCGGCAGAGCCAAAATCCTGGAACCACGGCTCTGATACCAATTGAAGGAACCATAGTTTGACGTATGATCCATTTGCCCGTGACCCATTCCGGATGCCAAACAAGTACATACAAAAAATCACAAGTGCCTATTGCAAGGGTTCGAAACTTACCTGTAAATTCGACGATCAAAGACTCCAGTGTTGATCTTCCAACTTGTTCCCACGGTAGAGCTCGACGTTGGGTGGCAACGTGCTTCAAGCCCTCTCCCTCAAAGTTGGCGTCTCCTCACTCTCACGTGTGTGATTAATTAATTAGGTTTTGGGTTGTCTTATTACTTATACTAGGTATTAGACATACCTAAATAATAAGCCCAAAACATAATTAAATCAAACCAAGCCCAAAGGCTTAAGAGAGGAGGGGATGCCCCACTTAAGGAGTTGAACCTTTATTGGGCCAAGCGGGGATCTACTAGCTTGAATAAAGTTTGGTCTCCCAGTGCTCGATTTTCCTATTAATCCCAGAATAAAATCGAGACACAAGTATTAATTTATTCCACTAGAAAATTAATACTGAATTACCTCTTTATTCTATAGGTGAGTCGGGGCTAGTATTAGACTTAATTAATCTCTGTGTTTAAGATATCCAATATCCATTAATTAATTAATTTCTCTGACGATCAATTAATTAATTAATTAGTCGTTTAATTATAAACGACATCTCGAGTGCTACCACTCAAACTTATCATCGTATCGAAACTAATTCCACCTGCAGGGTTTAATACGATAAACTTATTAAGTTCCTCGAGAGGATATTATCATCCTATTATTAGCAGGACACGGTTCCTTATTGCAATATAATCGCATGTCAAATAATAATTGCTATCACCCAAAGTATCGAGTATATTGAGCTTCAAGAGAACTCTCGCCCATGATAAATCAAAGCAATAGTCAATCTATTATTCACACCGATTAATCCAACTAACATTAAGACTATTTAAGTCACCGAGATCTTGATTCTTAATTAGTCAGAATATAAGAATTCATCTCACTGTGATCCTGTTCAATACACGAAGGTACTAGCATAAATAAATAGCCAAGACAAACTATTTATCCATTTATGCTACAATCTAAACCAGCAACTCGCACATAGTTGCCTCGATTGTGAACTCAAATTATATCTCAAATTTTTCCAATTATATGATCTTCTGTGATCTACAACACACCATATAATCTATAGTATGAGATAAATTGGACTATAATAGGATTATGCAATAACAATATTTCAGATAGAAGAATCACAGTGAACAAAGGAATCGATGTATACAAGCATAAAGTCTTGCTTTCAGTATACAACCCTTCACAATTCAAGGCTACAGTTTTTGAGAAGTATGTACCGAGGAGTTATCGAAAGCAGCGAGAGGCTGAATTTGGGAGTTTGAGACAAGGAAAGAAGTCGGTTGCAGAGTATGACCGAGAATTCTGTGATTTATCACGTTTTGCTCTACAGAAAGTGGACACTAATGAGAAGATGTCTGAGCTTTTCTGCACCGGTTTGAGGCAGAACATTAGGGTAGTGTTGGCAAGTCAGGCCGCACTGTCATACACTGAGGCTTTGAATTGAGCCTTAGATATGGAGTTGGCTATGTAGCTAGAGAAAGTACTGCAAGCACCTGCACCGCCGTTGACTCAGACGAAAATATCTGGAGGACAACAGACTGTGCCTCCAGCACAGAGTGGAAAAAGAAAATGGCAAGGACAAGGCCAGCAACAACAGGTTAAACAGCAATACCCTGGACAGTCGTTAGGACAACAGAGGACGCCGCCGTATGCCAAGTGCAACAAGATGCACTTGGGGGTTTGCAAAGCTGGAGTTAATAGTTACTTCAACTGTGGACAAGCTGGTCATTACTCGTCGCACTGCCCGAGTAAACAACAAAGAATGGTAGGAGGGAAGCCAAATCAGAATTTGGCTCAGCCCTTGAGAGCCATTATGGGGTATCCGCAACCGCCCCAACAACATCGTCAGCCGCAAGGTCCACAGAAGCAGCAGCAGCAGCAACAACAACTACCACAACCACCGCAGCATCAGAGAGCCTTTGCGCTCAATCGGAAACAGCCCGGGAAAAATCAGGGAAACCTGACAGGTATGGGCAAGATTTTGGATGTACCGGTTATAGTTCTATTTGATACAGGAGCTTCGCATTCTTTTATTGCTCAAGCATGCGTAGATACCTTCAAACTAGAACCAAAACGAGCTACACCCGAGTTGAGAGTAATTACTCCTGTAGGAAAAGCTACTACAGTTTCTCACGTGATTTCTAACGTAGAGCTTGAGTTAGGATCACTAAAGATGAAAGCAAGAACCTTGCACTTAATGCCTATGTGGGACGTAGACATTATTCTAGGGATGGATTGGTTAGCAGAGAACTTTGCCACGATTGACTGTAAGAAGAGGAAGATAACTTTCCAACCATCTGGGAAAGAACCGATGAGTTTTCATGGCATAGATAGAAGGAAGAGAGTTCCAATCGTTTCGGCACTTCAAGCGTCGAAGTTGGTAAAGAAGAATGGAGCACAAGCTTACCTAGTTTACTTGAATGATGAAGGAGGATCAAGTAAAAACTTAGAGGATGTAGCAGTGGTAAGGGAATATGGAGATGTATTTCCCGAGGTCTTACCAGGATTGCCACCAACAAGACAGTTGGAGTTCACTATCGACTTAGAACCTGGTTCAGCACCAATGTCGAAGGCACCCTACAGAATGGCACCTAAAGAGCTACAAGAGTTGAAGATTCAGCTACAAGAACTACTCGAGTTAGGTTTTATCCGACCAAGTGTATCCCCGTGGGGATCACCAGTCATCTTTGTCAAAAAGAAGGATGGCACGTTAAGAATGTGCATAGATTATCGAGAGCTGAATAAATTGACACTCAAGAACAAATATCCTTTGCCAAGGATAGATGACTTGTTTGATCAATTAAGAGGAGCGAGCATTTTCTCGAAAGTTGACTTGAGATCGGATTATCACCAGTTGAAAATTAGACAGGAGGATATACCTAAGACAACTTTTTGAACGAGGTATGGACACTATGAGTTCATAGTTATGCCATTCGGTTTGACGCAGCAGTATTCATGGATCTCATGAGTCGAGTGTTCCATCAATACCTGGATAAATTTGTCCTAGTTTTCATAGATGATATTCTCATCTATTCGAAGAATGAGCAAGAGCACCAACAACATTTGAGAGTAGTGTTGGAAACGCTTAGAGCTGAGAAGCTTTTCGCCAAATTCACCAAGTGCGAATTTTAGTTGAACGAAGTAACGTTTCTAGGACATATTGTTTCATCCGAAGGGATTAAGGTTGACCCCGCCAAGGTACAAGCTATACATGAGTGGAGATCACCAACTACGCCTAATGAGATTCGCAACTTTTTAGGCTTAGCAGGTTACTATCGGAGGTTTATTGAAGGATTTTCCATGATAGCAAAACCGATGACCCAATTACTTAGAAAAGAAGCTAAGTACAATTGGACAGAGGAGTGTGAAGAGAGTTTTCAAGAACTCAAGAGGAGATTGACTACAGCACCAGTGCTGACAGTCCCAGAAATGGATAAAGAGTATACCATCTACACAGATGCGTCAAAGAATGGGCTAGGATGTGTTTTGATGCAAGAAGAAAGAGTTATAGCCTATGCATCACGACAACTTAGACCTCACGAGATAAATTATCCAACGCATGATTTAGAACTTGCAACTGTTGTGCATGCCCTGAAAATTTGGAGGCATCATCTCTACGGAGTTAGATGTGAGATTTTCACGGACCACAGAAGTTTGAAATACTTTTTCGAGCAAAAGGATCTTAACATGAGGCAGAGGAGATAGCTCGTGACTCATCCAAAAACACCTAGCGGATGGACTCGAATTTATACGAGGTCGTCCTAGGGCGGTAAGGTGACTCAAGTCATCTCTTAAGGAAGGCTTAACAGGGCTTCAATTGTGCTACTCACAGGAAATAGGAAATAAACCTAAACACTCTAATCGGGTAG
This sequence comes from Salvia miltiorrhiza, assembly GCF_028751815.1. Taxonomy (NCBI): domain Eukaryota; kingdom Viridiplantae; phylum Streptophyta; class Magnoliopsida; order Lamiales; family Lamiaceae; genus Salvia; species Salvia miltiorrhiza. Next base: position 11,023,591 of record NC_080387.1, on the reverse strand, counting down.
TTGGGTCTGGCACTCTCTCTCCAATTAACTAATGCTTAATTGAAATAAAGCATATAAATCTATCTAGGCGAAAGATAGGAAGCAAATTAAGAACGCAAGAAACTAGTAAACCTAGGGTTCTAAACTAGCAATCTAGAAAGCAATAGTTAATTCAACAATCATAAAGCAACGATTATCTAGGCGAGATAAAAGAACAAACAATTCATTAAATTAACTCGAAGCAACAATAATCTATGCAAAGGAAATAAACTAGCATTCAATCCAATAGAAAACATAAACTGAGTTCTTACAGCGAGTACGATCTAAATCTTCAATCCAATGTAATGGAAACTAACATAATCTTCAATCCACAAAACCAAAAGATGTTTGTTGGTATTTTAACTACTCTAAAACTAGGAAAAACCAAGGTAAAATCGTCTAGAGGCTGCTGTGGTCGAGAATGGCTTCAAAACCCTAAAAATCGGCTTTTATATGAAGAAAAACGTAACTGCCAAAATCCAGGGACGGCGGCCGCCGTGGGACGGCGGCGCCGTGGACGGTGGCCGCCCTGACACGGCGGCGCCGTGGGTGGCTTTCGCTGATCTCTCCAAGAAATGCACGGCCCGCGCCGTGGGGCCGCGGCCGCCGTCTCGACGGCGGCCGCCGTGAGCTCAGACTCCCCAAACGGCTCCCAAATGATGCCAAACGCTCGGTAACTCCCGATTCCTGCACACGACAGTAGCACACCCAAATAACAACAAGCAAGTGAAGGATAGAGCAAAAAGACACGAAGCATGCTCGAATGCACAACAAAAAAGCCCATAAAAACATCACAAAATAGGGCTAAACTACCCCCCCCGCACTTAAATCCCTGCTTGTCCTCAAGCAACAATCACAACATCAAAAGAAAATCCACAAGCGATTCTTCTCACCCAGCAAAACACCAACCAATCCAAGTCTTCCAAGATATCAATGTCCCCAATCAAGTGTTCAAAGTTAAGGTTTAATAATGCAACAACAAGATGAAACAACTCAGTCCGATCAGACCCAATTCTCCACTAGGGGTGAATTTCCTAATGCAATTTCCTTTACAATCATATCTCGTTTCTTTTTCACATTCTTTCATTTTTCTCACATCTCACCTTTTTTTTTTGGGTCAAGTTATTTTCGCTCTTAATAGATAGGCCATAATTCACGAGATTGAACTTTTGGAGGTGATCCAAAATATTCTCGTGTGGTTTCCCATGCTCATAATGATGCCATCAGAGGAGCAGAGACCCAGAGCTATCAAAAACTCAACAACCAACCATACATTTCAACTCAGAGAAAGATATTAGGATATTGCAATGAAAACACTCCCCCTAGCCTCTATTAGACAAATCACATCAAGAGTTGCTCATCAGGGTGTTGCATCCAAACATTAAACTAATTACACCAAATTGGGAACAATTCAATCACAAAAGACAAGGACAACAAACCACTCGAAACACCAACCAGAATCGCTAGTGAACCACCATCAACATGCGAGGTGCACTTAAAAACAACAAGAATCCAAGATAAGGGGACCATTCGCCCCACACAAGAAAGCCCAAGATCACAGCAAGAAGACACCCACAGGATTCACAACTACCAACAAATACCCCCCCCCCCCACACTTAAACTCTGGCACTGTCTTCAGTGCAAACAAAAAGAGGGGTGAAAGAGGAAACTTCCCTAAATATCGATCCAGTGGTGAGTCTGTGATGTCCCACGATGTCTGCTTCTCTCTCATCCAAAGAACAAGCAGTCTCCAACGCAACACCCTTGTAGTGACCCGCTCTTTTATCAGTATTTTAATTACGGTATTATGTGTTTAATTTTCTTTCTGCCAGTAATTGAAGCGTTTTATGTTTTCATCTATGTTTATGAATTACGTATTTTTGAGACAGAGTCACTGCACTAGCAATATGCATTTATTTATCTTCGCGTGTTTAAGACCAAAATGAGAACCTTCGAGTTGATGAATTTTTATTATTCAAGGTTATAACCAACTTAGCTAAGTTGTGTTGTTTATCAAGATGAAGTTATTTCACACTGATGTTTAAGTCGTGAATTATTTCCGACTTTGAAGCTAATTAAATCTACGGATTTAATTTGAGTATTTGAACGAGACCTTGAAGCTAATTAAATCTACGGATTTAATTTAAGTTTGAGAATAGCGAACGAATTAAATCTACGGATTTAATTTAGCATTATCGACTTTAGAAAACAGTATTTCTAATACTGAGAAAATCAACCCTGAAGGGTTTTAATTAGACTTTTTCTCTTACATCACCCTACTCTACCACCCTAACCTACCAACACAATGATTAAGAAAGAGAGGGAAAAATGGGGAAGGAGAAAAGGGGGAAAGGCTGCAGCAACAGCCATTGGCTGGGCAGCCAATGGGCCGCATGCCACCTCCACGCCAGAGCAGCGGCAGCCTCGGCAGCAGCCTTGGGATGGGCAACCGATAAGCCACCCTCCTTTCCCCCTCCACACGCCAGCCATGGCAGCTCTCCCCCTCACTCCACACCAGCGCTGCCCAACCGCAGCCAAGTAGACTAGGCTGCCCTAGCAGCCCTACACAGCAGCTCTCCCCCTCTTTCCACGCCAGCTGCAGCTCCTCCCATTGGGCAGCAGCCGAAGAGCCACACTCCACCTCCACGCCTGCCGAGCTCAGCAACAGCAGCAGCAGCAGCAGCCCCTCCATTGGGCGAGCAGCTGAAAAGCCTCCCCTATGCCACGCAATACCAGCCAGAGCTGCCACCCTTAGGCACTCGAGTACACCAGCTGAGCTCCCCTATTTAAACTCCCCTTCAACCCTTCGTGCCACCTTTTCATTCCTTCGGCACTCTTAAAAATCCAGCAGCAACAGCAAGAGCTCCATCACTCTCTTGACGCCTTCCACGGAGAAGATTAGACCGAAGCCCTTACTACACATTCAAGGTAAGACACGGCCTTATTTCTTCCCTTCGCCGTGTTCCCTTCCATCTGTTTCAGCCTAAGAACAATAACTCCCTTTTCAGTTTGAACCTCGACGATCGAAGAAGCGAGGATCCATCGTGCTTGTCCGACTAAAGCACGCAACAACAAGGTAACTCTCGACCTCTAATGCTACTTCTTTCGGCATGAATCACACACTCGCAGAAAGCATGTTTTAGGCTCTAGATCGAATGAACAAAAAGCATGTTAAAGTCACGTTGTGTAGAACCTACAACTTGAGCCTTGATGAACGACGAGAACTTTAGCTTAATCGTAGATGAACTTGAACAAGCACAGCATGATCACATAGGTAGAGATTAAGGTCGGTATACGAGTGAGAATCGAGGCGAGATAAGGACGGAGAATTCTGGTTTTGGAAACTGGAGTCACCAGAGGAATGGCCGGAGAAATGGCCAGAAGAATGGCCAGAGGAATGGCCCAAGAAGAGGAATGGCCAGAGCAGAGGAATGGCCCGAGAAGAGGAATGGCCAGAGTAGAGGAGTCAAAGACAGCTGCCAGAGCAGCGGAGTCAAGCTGCCAGAGCAGCGAAGTCAAGCTGCCAGAGCAGCGGAGGCAAGCTACCAAGAGCAGAGGAGTCGAGGTGCCAGAGGAGTTGCCTCGCCAGAGGAGTCGCCTCGCCAGAGGAGTCGCCTCGCCAGAGAAGTCGCCTCGCCAGAGGAGTCACCTCGCCAGAGAAGTCGCCTCGCCAGAGAAGTCGCCTCGCCAGAGGAGTCGCCTCGCCAGAGGAGTCGCCTCGTCAGAGAAATCACGGGTGCCAGAGTAGAGAAGTCGCTGGCGCCAGAGTAGAGAAATCACAGGTGCCAGAGCAGAGAAGTCACTGGCAGCCCGAGCAGAGAAATCGCTGGCGCCAGAGCAGAGAAATCACGGGAGCCAGGGCAGAGGAATCGCTGGCGCCAGAGCAGAGGAATCACTGGCAGCCAGAGCAGAGGGATCACCTCGGCAGAGGGATCACCTCGCCAGAGGGATAACCTCGCCAGAGGGATCACCTCGCCAGAAGGATCACCTCGCCAGAGGAATCACTACGCCACAGAGCTAATTTCAGCCAGAGCTTACTTTCAGAACAGAGAAGCGAGACGCCAGAGCAGAGAAGCGAGACGCCAGAGCAGAGGGTAGCGAGATGCCAGAGCAGAAGCGAAACCGCCAGAGAGAGAGAGAGAGGGAAGAATTTAGGGTGTTCGAATGTTGAGTTCTATTCTTTTCCCTTGCTTACACGAATGGAGATTATTATTTTAGAACACCCTAATGAGAACGAATCAATATAGTTAATTACTTGACTTCATGAGATGAAACCTAGTTAGTTTAATTGTTGTTAATAACAAGGACTAGGGATAAAGTTTCCCTAAGTATTATCTCAGTAATAAAAAGGGAATATGAGCCATGCATAATTACACTACGCATCCTCATTTATTAGAATTTCCTCGGACTAAGACCTTGCGTTATTTCTTTTCGAATCAAGGTTGAACGCAAGAGCTTAAGGCTTAGTCGCGAGTCTCCACTACCAGGTGGGCATTACTTTACTATACGTATATAGAGATCCCCTGCGTATCGTAAGCCTCTTATACGAATCAATGCATGAGATGATTTAACTGTTAATTTCAGTTTTATATACCTATCAAACAAGTTTAAATGCTACCGTTTGAACAAGTTATTTCGTTACAAAATCTATGAATTAAAGTTATTTCAAGTATTGTCTTGCCATAAAATGTTTCAATTTCAGTATGATATCTATCTGCTTTGGCTTTGCCAATGATGAAATCGAATTCGGGTCTTGAGCAGTTGATGGCTTTCTTGCCTTGACTAGTGTACACGAGGGACCGTGAGTCATCTAGCGGGTTGGCCGGTCGAGTGACCGTGAGAGGTGGCCACCTCTCCGGCACACAGTTCCAGATATGATAGATTACAAAAGAACTTAGACTGATCAGTCGAACTTTAAGAATCACAAATGAATTTAGTAAGCTTGGGCCTATTTAGCTAAAACTCCCTTGCTGTACTGTTTATGATGGCATGACAATTTACAGTTTTATGATGCATGTATTTATTTTAGTTAGGCATACGTGCCCACTGAGTGCTCTTGTACTCAGCCCTGCATATATTTCTAAATGTGCAGGTTGAGCAGTGACTGATGGAGATGAAGTGAAAAGCGGAGCTTTTGTCATAGGTTAAATGAATGAACTCTTGGATACATGTCTTCATACATGTAATCAGATATTGTTATTCCGCTGCGTACTCTTAGGTTTTATGTTCTTTCAGTTAAGCCAGTTTAGTCTGTTCGAGTCTTGTAACTAAACATCAGGTGTACAATAATTTTTCCCTTCTTTAAACAAATTTTAGTTCGATCCTCTATTATTTGTTCACCCCCTTTCTATCGCCGTCGATAATTGTGTCCTTAGTTACGTTTTCCTGGATTATTTATCCTAACTTAAGTCCGGTCGTAACAGAAACTCCCTTTCTATCGCCGTCGATAACTGTGTCCCATCGTCGCGGCCTCCCGACTTAGTTATCCTTAATTAGGTCGAGGAGTGGTCCGTGACAGAGTGGTATCAGAGCAGTTCGTTTGCTCTGAATCCAAGAGTTACCCAGTTAGTCCTAAATTTTATATTAGTTTGGAAGAGTCAGTCGACAAAAGCTCAGCACTTCATCGCATCGTCACGCTCAACAAGAAAGAAATAGGTAATAATTTACGAACGTTGAAAGTTCATGTTTCATACGAATGTGCTGATGCTTACTTTTCAAGGTTTATGCTTTATTAATTGATTTGATATCTCAATGAACTTAGATGCGTTAAGAATGCATGATCACTGTTACGAGAAGAACAGTAGAAACTAGAAACTCAGTCATCTTTCACTATAGCCATAGTGAAGAGCTAAGAAAGAGGAAGGAAATCAAATGTCACTTGAAGAGACACGAGAATCCAATGAGAAAGTATGCAATAAGATGAAAAGAAGAGTGTCACACACGAGTAAGTGACACGGGCATAGTTCATTATTCGGGCTGTTCACACGTGACAGAATACCGAACCAACTATTGCCTTACCCGACCAGAACTTAGTTGAGACATTGCTCATAGCGATGAGAGTGACTTATGCAATTAGCTAGCGGTGGTGCGATGAGCTAATACTCATTTCAAACCCCTCAATTATCACCAGTTACGACATGAAGAGAACCTTCATGATTTATGTTCGAATTTCAGAGCTAGGCTCACAAGGGGTTATAACGCTTTGTGCATGATTCTTTAATATTGCGAATAGAACTATTAGCTTACAGTTTAAGATACTCGAAACCTTTCTGCTTAAAGTTACCGACCACGTTACACGTGAGCTTGATTTAGAACCCATGTTGATTACGATCACCTACTACGAATCGGAAAGATGAGATGTGACATGGGTAACTAGAAGTTACCAACCTTTATCATCGACTAGAAAATCTACGCAAGTGCATAAGATGGGAGAAGTTCCCGAAAACGATTCAGAGGTAAATAGAGCTAGGGACATCAATAGCGGTTTGACGCATACATTAAGGGATTAAGACCCTAATGAGACTCTAAGGGTATACTTAGGAAAAGTATACATACTTTAGCCTATCAGAGACATCGCCCTTGTTAGAACATCTTGGATTAGACGTCCAGTTTAGTACGAAGAATGAAAGTATTGACTAAGATCATTACATGCCTTAGTACTATGTGAGGTGACCCATATCCTATAAGATGCTCGGAGAAGCAAAATCCATTTTTGTGGGAGAGTAATGATTCGAAAGGTCCCTCGCAAGGGCACGAGTATACTTCAAATTATACGATTACATACAAGCGCTATGTGAATGAATGCTAAGTACTAGAAGTCCCACATTAAGATCATTAAGAGGAAGTTGTTAAGTAAGCTTGATTACAAATGAGAAGTCTTAAGTTTGCTTATAGAAGATTTTAAGGAAGGATGTTGATTTAGAAACCAAACTTCAAGCTTGAGAATCTTCCAAACATTCTCAAGGATAAGTTTTAGATGTTAAGAAGAAAGTAGAGATTTTATACCAAAAGTACCTTTTGCAGCCAATGATCAAGACCTACCAAGTTCGGAAAAGTATTTCCATGTGACTGAGAAGTAATTGTGTTGGACCTGGCCAGTCCACATGACCAAAATCTCAGTAGTCGTCATATATGGGTCTCTACACCTATATATGTAAAACCTTCATCTGAAAAGCCAAACGGGTTCAGACTATTAGGTCATTTCGTTTCGACCTTTTAGTCAATTCATTTCTACCCTATGGTTATTCATTTCAATTTTTTTCGGCAAATTATTGGAACACTTTGCCCAATTGCCATTTGTGATTTGAATCATTGCGATCTAATAACTGTTGGTAAATTTTTTTTTGTTGTGACCCAAAGACAAGCAAGTATTCACTAGATTAAATCAGTCCGACACGAATGCCTCGACCCAAGGGTCAAGCACGTGATACTTTTAGACCACCCCATATGTTTTTAGTAGGACGTTATTTGTGTATTTCGGAAACGATGATTGATCCGATGCTTATGTATGCCCCTATGTTGGCTTAGTTGTTTTGACTGGTACTAAAACACCGGTCCAATGGACGTAACGTGACTAAGTTCTTTTGTGATGATTTTTTTTTTTGCTAAGACCGCCCATCCATCACGTGTAGTACCTGGATAGACCAATAGATCTAGATTCGAATGTTGATATAAAAGTCCTCATCAAGGCAATTTTTCATAACTATTTAGTGACCTTACCGATCTTTTGCGGCAAGCCACTTCCGCCACAGTTTACTCATATGTTAGCATGAGAAAGAGTATGAGCGAGTTTTGGGAACCAAGAAACGGGTTGCAGATTTGATGATATGCGTCTGAACGTTTTTCATAATGTAGTAACGACTATATGACCACTCATCGGAATGCCACCAAGACGAGGGCATCCGAGAAGAGGGAGAAGAAATCCCCGAGATGATTAAAGAGGTCCAATACCAGGCCAGAACAAAATATAATCCAACCATCCATACAACCAGAAGGTAGAATAGAGGAATTATTTCTACGACAAACCCCACCTATCCTCAGTGGGATATGAGATCCAGCGGAAGCTGAGACTTGGACCTATGGTAGGAAGCACAGAGGGAAACGATGACAGCTGAACAATTATAAATTTTACGCGGGAACGTCTAAAACACGAATTATGACAAGGATATACCCAAGAACTATCGCAACTTACGATCTAAAGCAGGGAAGAATGACAAGTACTCTATGCGACACGATATTCTGTGATATGTCGAGATATGCGCCAGAGCAAGTAGAGACGGAGTAAAAGATGGCTGAAACTTTTTTTGTGCCGGTCAAGGGCACGAGATCCGGATGGCTTTGGCGAGCCATTGGGGATTACCTTACACGGAATCGCATAGCGGAGCGATGGACATGGAGGCAACAACGCCGAAAGCAAGACCAGTAACAATGCCTATGCCAACATCTCCACATAACTAAGATCTTAGTGGTTGCCAATCGAGATTTGCAATCTTGAAGAAAAGAGGTATCCCAATAGATAGACTCGCACCATAAGATCATGCCTTATCCCGAAGAGCATAGTGACGACTAGGATGACTCAGTTTGTCATTAGTTATCAACCACTAGGAAGTGATACTTTTACAATTAGAAGGATACACTAAGCGTCAAACTATCTTTTGACCTTGGATCGGTAGAAACAAAGCTGCTTCTGGAGTCTCGAGCGGAGAGCCGAAACAGTTACTGTGTATGACGAAGTTTTCCATCGAATGTCAAAGTATGTTCCACGAGGGTGGACACCATTGAGAAACGCATAAAGAGGTTTGGAAACGAATTATGTCATGAGATATTGACTTTCCCTAACAAGCCAAACAGATTTTACGCAGGAGTAAGAAATGAGTGAGACTCTCATATTTAGTCACTACTAGCCCTTGGTAAAGAAAAAAAAAAAACCACGCACAGTCAAGGTATAGACTACCTTAAGATGGTCATAAAGAAAACGAATGGGACAACAGTAGCAATTGTCAAGCGAGAAGGAAACTATGGCAATGACAATCTACCCAACAACAAGGCTAAGAAAACCAGGGTGTACTCCTAAATAGATAGGAGATAATCAACAAAGGGTCCTGCCTTGCCCCAACCAAACAGTAGTAACCATCCTAGCAGCATCAGGGACAGCAACAACAACATGTACGACCCTGTCACGTTAGAAAGCCACAGAAAGCTAGAAAGAAAGAAGCTAATAAGTCCCCGTGGGATTAACATAGAAGATGTACCTAAGACGGCCTTCACAACCAGATTGGCCATTATGAGTTCGTAGTGGTGCCATTCGGATTGATCAATGCACCCATTTGTCTTAGTTTTCATAGATAATGACTCGACCTACTCGAAGAACGAGGAAGACCATGAGGAACACCTAAGGATAGTCTTAGAAACGTTGAAGAATAGAGATTCTTTAAGCTAAGTTCAACAAGTGCGAATTTTTGGCTCGGTGAAGTCATATTTTTAGGGCATATCATGTTATCAGAAGAGATCAGTGGACCCCAAAAAGGGTACAAGTTGTACATGAGTGGAGACCACCTACAAATCCTAATGAGACAAGAAATTATTAGGATTACCAGGTTACTATTGTAGATACATAGAATGATTTTCCAAAATAGCAAGGCCAATGACACAATGACTTAGGAAACGAATCTAATTTTCTTGGATAAAAGATGAGAGAAGCTTTCAAGAGCTCACGGAGAAGTTAACAACACGCTAGTGTTAGCCATTCCAATAGCTGACAAAGAATATATGAATTATACGTACGCGTCCAAGAGGGGACTAGGTTGCATCTTGATGCAAGAAGAAAGAGTGATAGCTATGCATCACGACAGCTTAAGCCACATGAGTTGAACTATCCAACTCATGATCTAGAATTAGTTGTAGTAAAGACACCACCTACATGGATTTAGGTGCGAGATGTTCACAAACCACAAAAGCCTTAAGTACTTTTTCGAGCTGAAGGACTTGAACATGAGACAGAGAAGACAGCTCGAACTCGTGAAGGATTACGATTGCGGTATCAATTACCACCCAGGGAAAGCTAACGTAGTAGCTGATGCTTTAAGTCGTAAAACTCAATCCGAGTTAGGACTTCTTCTCACTCAAGAGGACACGCTCGTAAAGGATTTTAACAGATTGAAGAAAGAAGTGGTTCAACCACCGGCAACGACAAGAGCAATTATTGCAACTCTGGTAGCCGCCCCAGACCTCAGAGAAAGGATCATCGGCGCCCAGAGAGCGGACGAAAGCTTGGAAAGGGTTCGTCTTAAGATCCGAACAAGCACGCCAGGAGGCTACCAAGAGGCAACGGATAACGCCGTTCTTTTGAAGGAAGATTGTGTGTTCCCCATAACGAGGAACTCAGAAACGAGAACATGAGTAAAGCTCATGACACACCCAAAATGGAAGTGGGAGCACATAGCGATGGATTTCGTGACGAGTCTACCCAAGACAAATAGAGGTAACACAGCTATTTGGGTAATAGTAGACCGTCTCACGAAGTGCGCTTTTTATATACCGATTCCAATTACCCATGGATCGGAGAAGCTAGCCCAATCATACATCCGTGAGATTGTACGGCTACATAGAATACCAATGTCCATTACTTCGGGTAGAGATTCAAAATTTACTTCTAGATTTTGAATCAGCTTGCAGAAAAAGTTGGGAATCAATGCTGCCATTGATCGAGTTTGCCTACAATAATAGTCATCAGGCGACCATAGATATGGCACCTTACGAGGCGCTTTATGGAAGGAAGTGTAGATCGCCACTTTACTAGGATGAAGTGGGTGAGAGAGAAGTTTTAGGACCAGACATGGTCGATGAGATGGTTGAGATAGTCCGCTAGATCAAGAGGACGAATAAAGAAGACACAGGATAGACAGAGATCTTACGCCGATTAACGCCAAACTCAGTTACGCTTTGAAATAAGAGACAAGGTCTTCCTAAAGGTATTTCCCACCAAGGGAAAACTACGTTTGATGTCAAGGGAAAGCTTAGATCCTGAGTTATAGAACCGTATGAGATTCTAGAGAAGATAGGTCCAGTGGCCTATAAGTTGGCGTTACCGCCAAGTTTTGGAAACGTCCACAACGTTTTCACGTATCACCACTCGGGAAGTACGTTCACGATCCAAAGCATGTGATCCACTAAGGAGAGATGATCCTTAGCCCAGACTTGAACTATGAAGAAGAACCCTAAGCTTGTTTAGCAGAGATATGCAAATTTCGGGACGAAATTTTGTTAAGAGGGGTAGGATGTAGTGACCCGCTCTTTTATCAGTATTTTAATTACGGTATTATGTGTTTAATTTTCTTTCTGCCAGTAATTGAAGCGTTTTATGTTTTCATCTATGTTTATGAATTACGTATTTTTGAGACAGAGTCACTGCACTAGCAATATGCATTTATTTATCTTCGCGTGTTTAAGACCGAAATGAGAACCTTCGAGTTGATGAATTTTTATTATTCAAGGTTATAACCAACTTAGCTAAGTTGTGTTGTTTATCAAGATGAAGTTATTTCACACTGATGTTTAAGTCGTGAATTATTTCCGACTTTGAAGCTAATTAAATCTACGGATTTAATTTGAGTATTTGAACGAGACCTTGAAGCTAATTAAATCTACGGATTTAATTTAAGTTTGAGAATAGCGAACGAATTAAATCTACGGATTTAATTTAGCATTATCGACTTTAGAAAACAGTATTTCTAATACTGAGAAAATCAACCCTGAAGGGTTTTAATTAGACTTTTCCTCTTACATCACCCAACTCTACCACCCTAACCTACCAACACAATGATTAAGAAAGAGAGGGAAAAAGGGGGAAGGAGAAAAGGGGGAAAGGCTGCAGCAACAGCCATTGGCTGGGCAGCCAATGGGCCGCATGCCACCTCCACGCTAGAGCAGCGGCAGCCTCGGCAGCAGCCTTGGGATGGGCAACCGATAAGCCACCCTCCTTTCCCCCTCCACACGCCAGCCATGGCAGCTCTCCCCCTCACTCCACACCAGCACTGCCCAACCGCAGCCAAGTAGACTAGGCTGCCCTAGCAGCCCTACACAGCAGCTCTCCCCCTCTTTCCACGCCAGCTGCAGCTCCTCCCATTGGGCAGCAGCCGAAGAGCCACACTCCACCTCCACGCCTGCCGAGCTCAGCAACAGCAGCAGCAGCAGCAGCCCCTCCATTGGGCGAGCAGCTGAAAAGCCTCCCCTATGCCACGCAATACCAGCCAGAGCTGCCACCCTTAGGCACTCGAGTACACCAGCCGAACTCCCCTATTTAAACTCCCCTTCAACCCTTCGTGCCACCCTTTCATTCCTTCGGCACTCTTAAAAATCCAGCAGCAACAGCAAGAGCTCCATCACTCTCTTGACGCCTTCCACGGAGAAGATTAGACCGAAGCCCTTACTACACATTCAAGGTAAGACACGGCCTTATTTCTTCCCTTCGCCGTGTTCCCTTCCATCTGTTTCAGCCTAAGAACAATAACTCCCTTTTCAGTTTGAACCTCGACGATCGAAGAAGCGAGGATCCATCGTGCTTGTCCGACTAAAGCGCGCAACAACAAGGTAACTCTCGACCTCTAATGCTACTTCTTTCGGCATGAATCACACACTCGCAGAAAGCATGTTTTAGGCTCTAGATCGAATGAACAAAAAGCATGTTAAAGTCACGTTATGTAGAACCTACAACTTGAGCCTTGATGAACGGCGAGAACTTTAGCTTAATCGTAGATGAACTTGAACAAGCACAGCATGATCACATAGGTAGAGATTAAGGTCGGTATACGAGTGAGAATTGAGGCGAGATAAGGACGGAGAATTCTGGTTTTGGAAACTGGAGTCACCAGAGGAATGGCCGGAGAAATGGCTAGAAGAATGGCCAGAGGAATGGCCCAAGAAGAGGAATGGCCAGAGCAGAGGAATGGCCCGAGAAGAGGAATGGCCAGAGTAGAGGAGTCAAAGACAGTTGCCAGAGCAGCGGAGTCAAGCTGCCAGAGCAGCGAAGTCAAGCTGCCAGAGCAGCGGAGTCAAGCTGCCAGAGCAGCGAAGTCAAGCTGCCAGAGCAGCGGAGGCAAGCTACCAAGAGCAGAGGAGTCGCCTCGCCAGAGGAGTCGCCTCGCCAGAGGAGTCGCCTCGCCAGAGGAGTCGCCTCGCCAGAGAAGTCGCCTCGCCAGAGGAGTCGCCTCGCCAGAGAAGTCGCCTCGCCAGAGGAGTCGCCTCGCCAGAGGAGTCGCCTCGTCAGAGAAATCACGGGTGCTAGAGCAGAGAAGTCGCTGGCGCCAGAGCAGACAAATCACAGGTGCCAGAGCAGAGAAGTCACTGGCAGCCCGAGCAGAGAAATCGCTGGCGCCAGAGTAGAGAAATCACGGGTGCCAGAGCAGAGAAGTCGCTGGCGCCAGAGCAGAGAAATCACGGGTGCCAGGGCAGAGGAATCGTTGGCGCCAGAGCAGAGGAATCACTGGCAGCCAGAGCAGAGGGATCACCTCGGCAGAAGGATCACCTCGCCAGAGGGATAACCTCGCCAGAGGGATCACCTCGCCAGAAGGATCACCTCGCCAGAGGAATCACTACGCCACAGAGCTAATTTCAGCCAGAGCTGACTTTCAGAACAGAGAAGCGAGACGCCAGAGCAGAGAAGCGAGACGCCAGAGCAGAGGGTAGCGAGATGCCAGAGCAGAAGCGAAACCGCCAGAGAGAGAGCGAGGGAAGAATTTAGGGTGTTCGAATGTTGAGTTCTATTCTTTTCCCTTGCTTACACGAAGGGAGATTATTATTTTAGAACACCCTAATGAGAACGAATCAATATAGTTAATTACTTGACTTCATGAGATGAAACCTAGTTAGTTTAATTGTTGTTAATAACAAGGACTAGGGATAAAGTTTCCCTAAGTATTATCTCAGTAATAAAAAGGGAATATGAGCCATGCATAATTACACTACGCATCCTCATTTATTAGAATTTCCTCGGACTAAGACCTTGCGTTATTTCTTTTCGAATCAAGGTTGAACGCAAGAGCTTAAGGCTTAGTCGCGAGTCTCCACTACCAGGTGGGCATTACTTTACTATACGTATATAGAGATCCCTTGCGTATCGTAAACCTCTTATACGAATCAATGCATGAGATGATTTAACTGTTAATTTCAGTTTTATATACCTATCAAACAAGTTTAAATGCTACCGTTTGAACAAGTTATTTCGTTACAAAATCTATGAATTAAAGTTATTTCAAGTATTGTCTTGCCATAAAATGTTTCAATTTCAGTATGATATCTATCTGCTTTGGCTTTGCCAATGATGAAATCGAATTCGGGTCTTGAGCAGTTGATGGCTATCCTGCCTTGACTAGTGTACACGAGGGACCGTGAGTCATCTAGCGGGTTGGCCGGTCGAGTGACCGTGAGAGGTGGCCACCTCTCCGGCACACAGTTCCAGATATGATAGATTACAAAAGAACTTAGACTGATCAGTCGAACTTTAAGAATCACAAATGAATTTAGTAAGCTTGGGCCTATTTAGCTAAAACTCCCTTGCTGTACTGTTTATGATGGCATGACAATTTACAGTTTTATGATGCATGTATTTATTTTAGTTAGGCATACGTGCCCACTGAGTGCTCTTGTACTCAGCCCTGCATATATTTCTAAATGTGCAGGTTGAGCAGTGACTGATGGAGATGAAGTGAAAAGCGGAGCTTTTGTCATAGGTTAAATGAATGAACTCTTGGATACATGTCTTCATACATGTAATCAGATATTGTTATTCCGCTGCGTACTCTTAGGTTTTATGTTCTTTCAGTTAAGCCAGTTTAGTCTGTTCGAGTCTTGTAACTAAACATCAGGTGTACAATAATTTTTCCCTTCTTTAAACAAATTTTAGTTCGATCCTCTATTATTTGTTCACCCCCTTTCTATCGCCGTCGATAATTGTATCCTTAGTTACGTTTTCCTGGCTTATTTATCCTAACTTAAGTCCGGTCGTAACAGAAACTCCCTTTCTATCGCCGTCGATAACTGTGTCCCATCGTCGCAGCCTCCCGGCTTAGTTATCCTTAATTAGGTCGAGGAGTGGTCCGTGACAACCCTGCACCAAACAACAAAAGCAACAAAACACAACACAAACGAAACAAAAGAAAAACGAAACAAGAAAAAAAACAAGCAAACATGGGTTGCCTCCCATGCAGCGCTAGATTTTAAGTCGCCAGCCCGACTAAGAGAACCCCTTAACCAAAATCCGATTGGAGCTCCAGCTGCCTTAGCGCCCTTGTAAACTCATCTTCTTGAATTGCAGCTGCGGGTCCTCCAAATGAGTGCTCCATGCTCATATCCTGGGATGGCCCTCTATCCACACATCCAACGAAATTGAATGACCCAACCTCATCTAGCTTCTCTTCCAGTAGCAAGGCACACAGAAAGCCTTGCTCTTTATCATCTTCCTCTTGTAGCTTATCCAGGAATTCTCTCTCAACCTCACTTTCATCTTGCAAGTTAGCAAGAAATTCTTCCACGGTCTCGTCCTCTTCCTGTAGCTTATTAAGGAAGTCCTGCACAATACAATCCTCATCCAAAACATCAAATGTTTCGACATAAGAGCAGATTTGAATTAAGGGAGTGGGGGTAGTAGGTTTTTTTTATCAAAAACAGAGAATGTTACCGCTCTACCTGCTCCTACCATACTTACAGTTCCCGTACCCACATCGATGCGAGTATGGGTGGTAGCCATAAAGGGTCGGCCAAGTAGCACGAGATGCCCATTCTCGCCTCTAATCCCTTTTCCCACATCCAAGACAACAAAATCAGCCAAGACTCTAATCCCCCTCACGACCACCTCAACATCCTCAACAAGGCCTCGTGGGCTGCTCATGGAGCCGTCAGCTAGCTCTATCTTAATATTCATGCATTTCAGCTCTTTGTTTCCCAATTTCTCAAAAATATCAAGCGACATCAAATTGACTGCCGCGCCCAAATCAAGCATTCCCAAAACCTTTTCAACCCCACCTAAGCTAATATAAAAAATAAAGCTACCTGGATCTCCTTGCTTGGGTGGTGGTTGGTCTGGTGCAACAGTGACAGGTGGCAGTGGCTCACTGGAGTATTGGGTAGCCTTGATTGCTTGCACGGTTTTGCTTCTCCATCTCCCCGTGGGTATTGGGGCATTTTCCTTGATTACCGCCACGGCATGAGCTTGATGCGGCTGTTGGTCCTGGTTTGGGAACTTCCCAGTTGGCTGTTCTTGCTGCAACTGATTCAATGCTCCTGTTAGTTGCCCGACTGTAGTCTCGAGGTGCTTGATGGTAGCACTCTGAGCCTCCATCGCCTGTTTGCTAGCTTGCATGAAAGCTTGCATCTGATCTTCAAATAAGGGGCCTGGAGGTTGGTGCTGCTGAGGTGGGTAGAGTTGTTGCGGAGGTTGCTGTTGCTGATATGGTTGAGGGTAATGCTGCTGCTGAGGGAATGAGGACTGTTGTTGAGATGGGTGGAACTGCTTGTAACACCCCGTACCTTTCCTTAGCTGAGAAGATAGTGTTTTAACACTACTAAGAGTACTGAGATGTCGAGATGCGAGATTATAGAGTTATGAGTGGACAAACCAATGATGCAGTTAGAGTGATGAGATTTGAGAAACGAGTCGAGCTATAGATGCTAACTGAATTGAGCTGAGAATTTATTTTTGTTTCAGACTACCGGGAATAGAATTTCCGGAGACCAAGTTATAAGAGATTGATTGTCCTATTAAGAAAATAGGAATAATGAGTTTGACATAGAGTCGAGGAAGGGAGGAAGTTATCGATGGATGGTTAATTGAATAAATTGAGAATGATGTTAGAGTTGAGATGGAGACGTTGATTAATTTTTGAGAAGAGATGAAAGACGAGAGATAGAGTTGAGGTAGTGATCGAGAGTCACTATAATGAGGATTAAGTTAGAGTAACAATTAGATTAATATCGAGTGATGATCCGTTTTAATAAGATGACTGTGTGAGCTTTTTAAATTGACGTTATGTGATTTATATGTTATGTGCGCACTTATGTTATTTGAGTCGGTATAATTTTCGAACCTAGCTCAAGTGATTTAATTTACCACCGCACACAATCCTACACTCATACCATTATTTTAATCCCTTTTCTCACATGGGGGATTAGCCGATTTTAGGCTTGCTGCTAAGGGGGAGACAAAGTACTATTGAGCATTTAATGCTTCTTATCTTAAGGATTTAGATTCTTGCTAAAACCGAAGAGCCTCTCTCTCTCTCGGTCATTCCCATCATTTCCGACTCTTCAACTCCTTCTCTCTCCCTTACGCCAATTCCTCTCTCCGCCATTGGAGATGAAGCTCAAGTTGTTACAGACATATCTATGATGAAATCCTCCACTAAATCTAGTCCATAAACACTTTCTACTCTTGATTCAAGAACTTTAGTGGAGTTTGATGCTTGAAGAATAGAGAGAAGTTTTCCTTTTCTCGGAACTGCTTGAGTAAGTGTCTTAATCTTTTAGATCTAGACTTGTTGTGAGAAGTATGTGGTGATTTATGTGAGTATTATGATGTTTTAAGCATGAGAAACTTTCCCCTTCTCCTTTCTTTTTCATTTCTGAAAACTTGGGTTCGTGCTCTGTAAAAATCCTTCTTTTCTTAAATGGAGATGAGAAATGTGTCTTATGTGTTGTTCTGAGTGTTATGATGTTTGGAAGTGTTTAAAATGAGTTTTACAAAGTTTTAGTCTTGAGTTTGAGTTTTCGCAAAACTGAGTCTGGAGATGAGTTTTTACAAAATGAGTTTGATATGTGATTTTGAGAAAAATCTGTATAGTGAAGTCTTGCATGATGTTTTAATGTTGAGTGAGGACGTATGATGAGTGAAGTGTTTTGATGATCTTGAGTTCAGAGTTCGTGAGTGAGTTATGTTGATGCATGATAAGTATTTTGATGTTTGAGAGTGTTTGATGATTTTTTTTTTAGAATGAAAAAGTTGATGAGGTATCGAGTTTGCTCTTGTTCGCACTGATCTGCTTTAAGTCTTGTTCTGCTCTACCGAGTCGTGATTCCGCTGGTGCCAGAGAAGTCATTTTCCCCGCTGGTGCCAGAGAAGTCATTTTCCCCGCTGGTGCCAGAGAGTTCATTGTCTCCGCTGCTTTGCCAGCGAATTCATTTCTCTGCCCTGACCTGAGAAGTCATTCCTCTGGTATGACAGAGAGTTCGTCAGTCCTCTGACCATTGATTCCTCTGAATCGGTTCCTCTGAGTTCGATTCCTCTGACAATCGAGTCCTCTGATGTCTGATTCCTCTGATGTCGAATCCTCTGACAATCGAGTCCTCTGACGTTTGATTCCTCTGGCGACAGAGAGTTCGCCATTCCTCTGGCATTTCTCTGCTGCTATGCCAGAGAGTTCATGATTTCGCTGCCCGGGCAAGTTGATTCCTCTGCCCTGGCGAGTATTTTTCCGCTGTTCTGCCGAGCTTCTCCGCTCCGCTCTACTGAGTTTTTCTACTCTGACCACTGAGCATTCCTCTGCTCTGGTCTCCGAGTTAACTTACGATTGTTTATATGTGAGTTGTATGCTTATATGTTTGTATGTGCCTATGTGCTTGTTTGTTGAGTATGGTCCGAGTTGAGAGTTAAATCGAGAATAAGACGTGAGAATCCTTAGAAGTTGAGTATGCCTAGGGATTTAGTTTTATTGGGTAAATAGACATTGAGTGAGAAGTTATTGTTGAGACGAGTTTGGATTTCAGTATTGAGTACTAACTAAGGTTGTTTAATCACATGAACCTTCGTGATGATGTTGATGATTTATGAAGATCCGAGCGAGACGAAGAAGTAAGTCACCTGTTCCTATCCGAGCTTAAGCGAAGGACTCCAGGTGGGCAATATTTTGAGTATACGTTTATCGTATGAGTTTTCTAAAATGATTATTGATGATATCATGAGTTTATAAAATGTTGAGTTAAAATGATGTTATGAATTGTTTGACTTGCCAATATTTCTAACGTTGAACTTGTGTGTTACCCTCTACTGATGAGACGAATTCGGATCCTGCCACAAGCGGGGTTGTGTACACAGAGGTGACTGTGAGCCGTCTTCGGGTCGGCCGGTCACGGTGCTTGAGAAGGAGGCCTACTTCTCAGTACCTTGGTTATGATGATGTTGTAGATGTGGTACATACATGTTAAGATATTTGACTGCAGTCGTTTATTTATGATGAATTGATTATGAAAACTGCATGCACAGTTTAATTTACGCAAACTTTATTCCTGTGTATTGCTGATGTTATGGCAAGCTTCAAACATATAGCTCTAAGAGCGCCTTTGATGTTTTTCTTCGGCGTTTGCCCACTGAGTATTATTACTCACGCCCTGCATATATTTCTAAATGTGCAGGCTAAGCTTTGGAGCGAGATGGGACTGGTGCTGGTGGGGACTGTTTCGTTGATGAAGCTTCTTTGATGTTTTCCTTGTTGTTAGAGTCTTAAGAACGATATACTTTGTTTTCCTTCGGATGTTGTCAAAACCTTAGTGAGATGATACACTAATCCTTCTAATCAAGCAATATACTCGCGATTATATGTCTTCATACATATAATTGATACACCTTTTGCTGTGGCACTCTTGATATTATGTTTCCTTATGGAAAATAAGATGTACCTACTTTGATTTTCTTCTCGAAATTCCTGATATTCGAGAAGTTATATTGATGTTGACAATATGCCCTTGAGTCGATTTATGAGGCTTTGCCTTTGCATGTTTTGATGTAAGCTTCCGCGCCGATGTTCAGTTTAGTTGTGATGCCCTTTATTCATTTATTTATTTTTAGTCGTATTGATACTCGTACCCCGCTATTACTAGCGTTTGGGAGTCGTGCTGCGACAGAGTGGTATCAGAGCAGGTTGTCTGCTCTGAGTTAATTGCTTGATTGAGTACTAGTCTAATTTGTGTTCTTAGACTAGTTTGAGTAAGAGTTCCTTTTGAAACGAAACCCCAGCATCCCATCTCCTCCGGCTTAACGAGGTAAGAGTTTGATGTTGTTTCATATTGTTGTTCTGATGAGAAGTTGAGTTTGATGCACTAATGAGTTATGTGTTGTTTTGATGACGGAATTGTTGAGATGATGAATTCTGATGTGAGAAAGTTGATGTGGAAGATGAGGAGAGATGTTGAAGCTAGTATAGCCGATACTCCGCCGTACCAAATGAAGATGAGATGTCGAGTTATATTGAGATAGCGATGCAGCGATGGTTCGAGGAGTACATCCCGGACGAGGATGACACGAATGTCAAGGATGAGCCGATCGATGATAGTGTGTATCGGATCGTAGAAGAGTACGAGGAAAAAGAGACGGAGCCGAGTGAGGATGCACCGACTGATGATGTTGGGAGTAGGATAATAGATTATGGCGATAACGAAGACGAGATGGGAGATTGATAGATGACGACCGAGACCAGCTAGACAGGTATAGATATATCTATAGTGATGCATAGCTAATGAACATAGCTAGAAGCATAGTAAAGAACCTATATGACGTTTAGTCCCTATGATGCTTGCATAAGCGAGAGTATCATTATAGTATAGGGCGTTTTGAACAAGGAACCTTCGTTCTTGAGTAAGACCTCAAAGGAGAGGCAAGTTTTCCCTATTACATAGAGATGACGTTGATGACTAGAGAGCTAGATGTCACTTTAGAATTTTGAGATTGATGATTAGATGCAGGATGATAGATGAACGATAGAGATGACGAGAGCCATGAGAATTCTATATGAAAGATATAGCGTCGAGTTGAGACGTATATTTGAGTAGAGAAAATAGAACTTGTATTTTGAGATCATTTATGAGATATAGAAGCGAAGTAAGAAGAGGAGAATTAGTATTTTGTTTTGACGAACGGCTAGTTTTGAAGACGATAGATATAATTCTTTTCCCTTTATAGTATACCTCCGAGAAGAAGAAGGAACGGAAGGAACATAAATCGAGAAGAAGATGAAGAAGAGAAGCAGAGAGAGAGATAGTTGAGATAATGCGATAAGAGTTAGAGTCTTCATCGCGATTTATAGATACGACCCTACTAGGGCGAACGTATTATGGAGATCTTATAGGATGCATAGATGCTTTTGACCAATTGTACTTCGTAATGGAGGTACTTTCACCGGGATCGCGTTTTTTTTATCGCTAGAGTAATTACGAGAGTAGACTTAATGAGTCCCTATCCCGCTTGGTCGTTTTGGAGATTTTTCTGCATCCATTTGAACTCCTACATGAGATGAACTATTTGCTATTGAGCAGATCCACTGTGTTCGAAGCCTGAACCGTTTGTGTTGGAAATCTTTATCCCTAGTTGGAAATCTTTACCCCTTGTTTTAACAGTGGACAATTTATTCATTTTTCCACTTAGTGGATTGATTCTACTTCTAGTATTGGTTTACCCCCATCATATCATATCTCAGTTTTTATCTGAGTTTCTGTTCTAGCTTTTGATCTTCCTTTGATTGTAACTTCTTCATTATCCTTGAGATAGCACTGGCTATTATGGAATTATTCCATTAATTGAGCTCGTCTTGTCCAAGATCAGACATTTTTATTCATTACATCCTAGTCCCTGCCACATCCGACAAGAGTTAGGAGTGTTTAGGTAGCTAGGATGGCGTAATAAGAAGAGTGTTTGGAAGAAAACACGAGTTATGGGAGAAGTCGTAGAATTTTAATTACGGGACGAGCAACTGTTAGCTTATGGATTTTTCTTATGTTAGCCATGTAAGAAGAAAGCTGACCATTTCGAGGATGAGAAGAAGTGATGCTAAGCCAGAATAGGCAATAGCAGATTTAAGGAGATCGAGATGACGGATTAGAACAGATGACGCATTTTACGATAGCAGACTGAGATGACGACTAGTACGGAGGTAGAAACGGCATAGTGTTTCGGGATGCTTTATTTCCGCTATGCCCTGCTTTAAGTAGAGTTCTTGAAAGAGAAAATTTTCTTATATGACTATACGACGTTGATCAGAGAATCTTTATGCTTGAGTAGAGTTTTGAGCTGATGATTACGATGATAGACCTGAAATGTGTCTTTGATGTTGAGTTATAAGAATTGAGGAAATAGTATGATGTTGAGTAAGAGTTTTATGACTTGTGAGTTATGAGAATTAGTTCTAAGGTTGATACATGTCCCCTTAGACCTTGCCGAGAAAGAGAAACTGGATGAAGAAAGAACTAGAGTTGATGATATGAGATAAGGCAATAAAACCGTAGCTGACTACGAACGACATGAACGAGGAGATGTTAGAATTGTTTCGAGCACGCTTGAGATAAGAAGTACGAGACGACTTAACAAGTCAGAGTGCGAGTTTGTGCACTAAAGCACTAAATAGAGCATGGGATATAGAACGGGCAATGCAGCCAGAGAAAGCGATTTGAGCTCCAGCACCTCAAAACGATTAAGAGCACTCGAATGTGCGATCCACCTTTATAGATGAGAGCATGAAGAAAAGAGAACATGGGATGACCGAAGTCAAGATCCCAAGAAGTCGTGACGGAGTCAGAATGCGCCACTGTAACTTCAGAATTGAGACAAATGGCCTTATGATGGCCCAACTGCCCCAGCAGCAGTAAACCTTTAAGAACCGCCAGGATGTCGCTTTGTCGAAGAGCAACGAATTACATTGAGATAATGTAAGATGAGATAGAATAGCGGTTACACCTGCGGAAGGGTCGAGCACTACGCAACTAGTGTCCGAATCGGCAGCAAAGTGGAAGCGGAGGACAGCCGAGTCAGTTCGGCCGCAACTCAAAAGCAATGGAGGGAATCCTATCGCTGCTTCCACCACAGCAACAGCGGCCAGCCTTTCGACCACGTCAGTCAAGAAGGCGACCACCGGCCCCGTAAGCGAATCGACCTCATTTCCAGAGACTGTTCGCGCGTGAATAGAAAGCACCAGACAAAAATAGAAGAATTTTGTCAGATATTGACGAATTGAAAGATGTACCCATAGTGTTTGGTTCGACACTGAACGAGAAGTCTGTGCTACAACCTCTAAAGAGTAATCACACTCATAGGCTGAACCACTACGGTTTCATCCATGTGCCCTGACTTAGAATTCGAGTGAGATCGATTAAGCTCGAGGCGAGAGACCTGAGATTGATGCCTTTATGGCACTAGGATATAAATTTCAGAATGGACTGGTTAGAGGAAAACCATGTGACGATACAAGACAAGGAGAGACGAATAACGTTTCAATTTCCAGGCCAAGAGCCTACCTCATTTTTTTTGGCGTTGAGAGAAGATAGAAGAAGACGCTGATTATCTCGGCACTGCGAGCAAGAAAGTTCTTGCGGAGAAAGGATACAACCGCGTACGTTGTATATCTAAGCCAGAGAGACGAATCCAAAGAAAACGCCGATGATGCCGTCATGCGAGAGTATAAAGATGTTTTTCCCTAAAACTTTATCGGGATTTTCCCCAGACCGACAGTTTGAGTTACGATTTATTTAGAGCTTAGCGCGTCACCGACGTCGAAAGCGCCATACAGAATGGCCTCCACCGAGTTGCAAGAGTTGAAGCTGCAACTACAAGAACTTCTAGATATGAGTTTCTTTTGACCTAGTGTTTCCCCGTGAAGCACCAGTTCTTTCATTAGAGAGAAGGATGGAAGCTTGAGGTTGTGTATCGATTATCGAGAGTTGAACCAAGTGACGATGAAGAATGAGTATCCGTTACTCCGGATCGATAATCTGTTCGATCAACTACAGAAGAGACTTAGTACGCGATTTTACACTGATGCATCGAAGGATGGTCTAGGATGTGTACTGAGCAGGGGAGAAAAGATATTTCTTATCTTCCGATAGTTTGTTGCCGAGCTCTGCTCTGAAAGCAGAACTGAAGTTGATCTCTGCTCTGCTCTGACGACAGAGCTGGAAGGATTTCCTCTGCACTGGAGCCGATTTCTCTGCCCTGATGCGGAACTAATGTTAGAAAGAAAGGAGTCGAAGCAAGTGGAGACCACACGAGATGAAGTACCTAACACATAACTAAGATTTAGCAGCCGTAGTGCATGCTTTGAAGATATGGAGACACCATCTCTACGAAGTACGATGTGAGATGAACACCGATTGTAAAGGTCTCAAATTTTTTCTTTGAGCAACGAAGGAGACGATCAGAGTCAGTGAAGGACTACGACCATGATTCATGAGTTTATAGAAGGTTGATGATGATTTAAGTGAGATGAGTTACCCAAGATTTTGGGAAAAACTTGGAGTTCATAAGTCGATTTGAAGATTTATATGTGTATGAGTTCAGTTTGTTTTGCCGAGTGCAGCTGAGTTTTAACTCTGCTCTGGCAGAGAGTTAGAGATTCCGCTGACAAAGTGATTCCGCGGATGAAGAGATCCCTCTGACGTTGTAACTAACGCGTTAAGAAGAAAGAATCAGGGAAAGTTAGGATTTCTCCTTACTCGAGAAGTGAGCCTAACTAAGGAATTCGAAAAGATGGATTGGAAGGTAGTAATATCCCCGCAAAGTACTGAGCATTACACCAGACTCACGACCGAGGAGCTTTGCTCTATCAATAGAGCCTATGTTTTGAGCGGCCTTTCCTTTAGACAGAGCTGGCGCCGATTCCTCTGCTCTGACAGAGAAATCACGATTCCTCTGCTCTGGCAGAGAAGGATGAGAAGATGAGAAGATGGAAAAATTTCGAATAAGGTTTCGGAACCGAGAGAGTAGAGAATTATTAAGAGGCGGCAGATAATGCCATTTTGTTTGAGGAAAGAGACAAAATGTGATTGGTAAAGAAGAACTTAAGAATGGAACCACGAATGAATCCGTACCGTTATGAGTCGAGACACTGCAGAGAGTACTACGGTACTGAGATATGAGATTATAGTTAAGATGAGATGGAGTTACGATGATAAATAGAGATGTTGAGCATTAGAGTTACACTTTAGATGAGACGAGAGCGCTAAGATATAAAACATAAGAATAGGACGAGATGAGATTTCTGCGCCAGAGGGGAAACCATTTCCTCTGACGATTCATTTCGCTGCTCTGGCCAAGGTTTCCACTGCTCTGGAATTTGATTCCTCTGGCGGCTTGATTTCGCTACTCTGGTTAGTAATTTCGCTGCTCTGACGGAAAAAGTATGAATACATGCCAAGATCGAAACAACGTTTTGAATAGAGAATGAGAAGCGAGAGATGGCATCTTTCCTGGAAAGATGTTTGATGTGTTGACGTGAGAAGGCGCCACTTGGGCAGCCTCATACGAATTTCACCTGTTAGAGACTTCCACAATAGAAGTGAGACTTTATACCTTGAGTTATGACAACGATGAGCAAATTGGGAGGAGGAAAACCGATGATCGAGTAATCACTGATAGATTCTTTTTGACGATTAAAAATGATGTTTATGTAAGTTTTCCCTATCTCGGAGAGCTGATGTCGTTCCCCTGAAGAGCCGTGACACGGCAAAACCAGTTATTGCCTTAGATGACCTTAAGGTTGGGAAAGCCCCAACGAGGATGGAAAAGGTGCAAGCATCGTCCGTGACAAGCAGTGGCAGGGAATTCATTCCTCTGCCGGGGAGTTGATTCCTCTGCTTTGACAGAGAAGTCATTACTCGGCTCTGCCGAGTCAGTTGTTTAGAAGTGATAGTTCATATTTTCGAGTTTAGGAAAGATTTAGACCGAGATATATAGAACCTTACGATGTATCAGAAAGAGTAGGCCAAGTAGCCTATAACCTAGCGTTGCCTCCGAGCTCCGCGAACGTCCGAGACGTTTTCAATGTTTCTCAACTGAGAAAGTATGAGTTTGTTTCAAAACACGTCATCCAGGAATAGGAGTCCCTGGTACCAGTTTTGAGTTACGAAAAGAGAGATCTGATGCGATGCTGGACTGAAAGATCCAACAATGGAGGAACAAGTCGATTCCTTTGGTGAAAAATCCAATGGAGACATCACGATCAACAGGAGAGTCAATATGGGAACTTGAAGAAACGATGATTGCAAGCAGATGTTTAAAGCAGCAGTTACAAAATAGCCAATCTCCAATACACTCAAATGACTGCAGAGCACAAAAAAATTCTAGATGGCTAAAAAGCGAGGTTTGGGAAACATAGAAGAATTAATAGCTACTTTTGATGGGCTACTTGAAATCAGCGAGAGTGTATGATTCCCCAGAGATGGAAGAAAAGATGAAAGAAAAGTACCTAGAGTCTTTCCCCGAAGATGAATAACTCAAATTTCGGGACGAAATTTCTTTAAGGGGGGTAGGATGTAACACCCCGTACCTTTCCTTAGGTGAGAAGATAGTGTTTTAACACTACTAAGAGTACTGAGATGTCGAGATGCGAGATTATAGAGTTATGAGTGGACAAACCAATGATGCAGTTAGAGTGATGAGATTTGAGAAACGAGTCGAGCTATAGATGCTAACTGAATTGAGCTGAGAATTTATTTTTGTTTCAGACTACCGGGAATAGAATTTCCGGAGACCAAGTTATAAGAGATTGATTGTCCTATTAAGAAAATAGGAATAATGAGTTTGACATAGAGTCGAGGAAGGGAGGAAGTTATCGATGGATGGTTAATTGAATAAATTGAGAATGATGTTAGAGTTGAGATGGAGACGTTGATTAATTTTTGAGAAGAGATGAAAGACGAGAGATAGAGTTGAGGTAGTGATCGAGAGTCACTATAATGAGGATTAAGTTAGAGTAACAATTAGATTAATATCGAGTGATGATCCGTTTTAATAAGATGACTGTGTGAGCTTTTTAAATTGACGTTATGTGATTTATATGTTATGTGCGCACTTATGTTATTTGAGTCGGTATAATTTTCGAACCTAGCTCAAGTGATTTAATTTACCACCGCACACAATCCTACACTCATACCATTATTTTAATCCCTTTTCTCACATGGGGGATTAGCCGATTTTAGGCTTGCTGCTAAGGGGGAGACAAAGTACTATTGAGCATTTAATGCTTCTTATCTTAAGGATTTAGATTCTTGCTAAAACCGAAGAGCCTCTCTCTCTCTCGGTCATTCCCATCATTTCCGACTCTTCAACTCCTTCTCTCTCCCTTACGCCAATTCCTCTCTCCGCCATTGGAGACGAAGCTCAAGTTGTTACAGACATATCTATGATGAAATCCTCCACTAAATCTAGTCCATAAACACTTTCTACTCTTGATTCAAGAAGTTTAGTGGAGTTTGATGCTTGAAGAATAGAGAGAAGTTTTCCTTTTCTCGGAACTGCTTGAGTAAGTGTCTTAATCTTTTAGATCTAGACTTGTTGTGAGAAGTATGTGGTGATTTATGTGAGTATTATGATGTTTTAAGCATGAGAAACTTTCCCCTTCTCCTTTCTTTTTCATTTCTGAAAACTTGGGTTCGTGCTCTGTAAAAATCCTTCTTTTCTTAAATGGAGATGAGAAATGTGTCTTATGTGTTGTTCTGAGTGTTATGATGTTTGGAAGTGTTTAAAATGAGTTTTACAAAGTTTTAGTCTTGAGTTTGAGTTTTCGCAAAACTGAGTCTGGAGATGAGTTTTTACAAAATGAGTTTGATATGTGATTTTGAGAAAAATCTGTATAGTGAAGTCTTGCATGATGTTTTAATGTTGAGTGAGGACGTATGATGAGTGAAGTGTTTTGATGATCTTGAGTTCAGAGTTCGTGAGTGAGTTATGTTGATGCATGATAAGTATTTTGATGTTTGAGAGTGTTTGATGATTTTTTTTTTAGAATGAAAAAGTTGATGAGGTATCGAGTTTGCTCTTGTTCGCACTGATCTGCTTTAAGTCTTGTTCTGCTCTACCGAGTCGTGATTCCGCTGGTGCCAGAGAAGTCATTTTCCCCGCTGGTGCCAGAGAAGTCATTTTCCCCGCTGGTGCCAGAGAGTTCATTGTCTCCGCTGCTTTGCCAGCGAATTCATTTCTCTGCCCTGACCTGAGAAGTCATTCCTCTGGTATGACAGAGAGTTCGTCAGTCCTCTGACCATTGATTCCTCTGAATCGGTTCCTCTGAGTTCGATTCCTCTGACGTTTGATTCCTCTGACAATCGAGTCCTCTGATGTCTGATTCCTCTGATGTCGAATCCTCTGACAATCGAGTCCTCTGACGTTTGATTCCTCTGGCGACAGAGAGTTCGCCATTCCTCTGGCATTTCTCTGCTGCTATGCCAGAGAGTTCATGATTTCGCTGCCCGGGCAAGTTGATTCCTCTGCCCTGGCGAGTATTTTTCCGCTGTTCTGCCGAGCTTCTCCGCTCCGCTCTACTGAGTTTTTCTACTCTGACCACTGAGCATTCCTCTGCTCTGGTCTCCGAGTTAACTTACGATTGTTTATATGTGAGTTGTATGCTTATATGTTTGTATGTGCCTATGTGCTTGTTTGTTGAGTATGGTCCGAGTTGAGAGTTAAATCGAGAATAAGACGTGAGAATCCTTAGAAGTTGAGTATGCCTAGGGATTTAGTTTTATTGGGTAAATAGACATTGAGTGAGAAGTTATTGTTGAGACGAGTTTGGATTTCAGTATTGAGTACTAACTAAGGTTGTTTAATCACATGAACCTTCGTGATGATGTTGATGATTTATGAAGATCCGAGCGAGACGAAGAAGTAAGTCACCTGTTCCTATCCGAGCTTAAGCGAAGGACTCCAGGTGGGCAATATTTTGAGTATACGTTTATCGTATGAGTTTTCTAAAATGATTATTGATGATATCATGAGTTTATAAAATGTTGAGTTAAAATGATGTTATGAATTGTTTGACTTGCCAATATTTCTAACGTTGAACTTGTGTGTTACCCTCTACTGATGAGACGAATTCGGATCCTGCCACAAGCGGGCTTGTGTACACAGAGGTGACTGTGAGCCGTCTTCGGGTCGGCCGGTCACGGTGCTTGAGAAGGAGGCCTACTTCTCAGTACCTTGGTTATGATGATGTTGTAGATGTGGTACATACATGTTAAGATATTTGACTGCAGTCGTTTATTTATGATGAATTGATTATGAAAACTGCATGCACAGTTTAATTTACGCAAACTTTATTCCTGTGTATTGCTGATGTTATGGCAAGCTTCAAACATATAGCTCTAAGAGCGCCTTTGATGTTTTTCTTCGGCGTTTGCCCACTGAGTATTATTACTCACGCCCTGCATATATTTCTAAATGTGCAGGCTAAGCTTTGGAGCGAGATTGGACTGGTGCTGGTGGGGACTGTTTCGTTGATGAAGCTTCTTTGATGTTTTCCTTGTTGTTAGAGTCTTAAGAACGATATACTTTGTTTTCCTTCGGATGTTGTCAAAACCTTAGTGAGATGATACACTAATCCTTCTAATCAAGCAATATACTCGCGATTATATGTCTTCATACATATAATTGATACACCTTTTGCTGTGGCACTCTTGATATTATGTTTCCTTATGGAAAATAAGATGTACCTACTTTGATTTTCTTCTCGAAATTCCTGATATTCGAGAAGTTATATTGATGTTGACAATATGCCCTTGAGTCGATTTATGAGGCTTTGCCTTTGCATGTTTTGATGTAAGCTTCCGCGCCGATGTTCAGTTTAGTTGTGATGCCCTTTATTCATTTATTTATTTTTAGTCGTATTGATACTCGTACCCCGCTATTACTAGCGTTTGGGAGTCGGGCTGCGACACTGCTGCTGGTTCTGATACCCCATTTGCTGTGAAGGTCGGGGGAACAGATTTCCTTGGTTTGATCCCCACCCTTGGCCAGGAGCTTGGTTCCTCCATCCTGAATTCTGCTCATTTCTCCAACCCGAGTTGGAGCTTTGTTGTCCTTGATTAAAGCTGGGCCTCTGTTCAAATTGAGGCCTCCCCGGATAGCCCTGAGCAGTATAGACCTCTGCTTGTCCTTCAGGTGGGAATTCGCCCATTCGATGGCACGCGTTAATTCCATGGCCAAATTCGCCACATATGCCACAACCTTCTGCTGATGGTACGCGAACGGGTGGAGCCTCCACCTGGTTCATCGTGAGGTGTTGTACTTGCCTCATCAGGTCCGCTACCTGCTTCTGAAGCTCATTGTTTGGAGCTACTGCATTCGCTTCGACCCTCCTTCCTCTTACCGACTTTTGTTGAGAACTCGCGGCGAGTGTGTCGAAGATCTCCTTGAGCTCATTGGCTGTCTTTCGGGCAATGTTGCCCCCTGCTGTACTGTCCACCATGAACTGTGCCGTCTGAATCAATCCGTCATAGAAGAACTGCATCAACATGACGGGTGCTAACTGGTGCTGTGGGCACTGGCGGAGGAGCTCTTGGAATCTCTCCCAAGCTTCGTGGAGAGGTTCATCAGCTTCTTGCATGAAGTTCATTATCTGGCTCCTAATCTCCTGTGTCTTGTGACTAGGATAGTACTTGAGCATGAACTTCTCACATGCCTCTCCCCATGTGGTGATGGAGGTCGGCGGCAGGGACAGTAACCACGTCCTAGCTCGGTCCTTGAGTGCATAAGGTAAGCACTTGAGTCTCAACTGATCCTCGGTGAGTCCCAACAGTGGGAAGGTTTGCACTTGAGAGCAGAAGTCACGGATGAACTGTAAGGCGTCCTCACTTGGCATCCCATGAAAGAGCGGCAGCAGGTTTGAATCGTTGGGCTTCAGATTGTAATTCCGGACTGCTGTGGGAAGCACTATCGCTGAAGTGCTAGTGTTCCCAATAACCGGCCTGGAGAAATCTCCCATGTATTGGACATTCTGCTCGTCCATGGCTTCTTGGTGAGGATTGGGACGAACTCCTTCTTCTTCTTGCTCACGCCCTTCACCGTTCTCTAACGGGTCTTCTAAGTCAACTGAGCGTGAATCCTCAAAGTCTTCCAGAATGGGGTTGGAAGTGATTCTCTCTTCACAGTCTTCCTCTCGAAACTGTGATTCCACAAGGTTTCTCGATTTGGACTCGGACTCCTCCTCCAGGCTTGAAAGGACCTCACGAGGTCGGTGAATATTGTCGTAGTAAGGTGCAAGCTTTCTCTTCAAGCTCCTGCGTCCTTGCATACACAACACGAACAAACAAATCAAACGCACCGGAGGGAGAAAAATAACCGAGTTAAAAGAAGGAAACAAAAATAAACACAGAAAACAAATGCAACACAATCAAATGCCTAAAGCCTTCCCCGGCAACGGCGCCAAAATTTGACTCATCCAAAAACACCTAGCGGACGGACTCGAATTTATACGAGGTCGTCCTAGGGCGGTAAGGTGACTCAATTCGTCTCTCAAGGAAGGCTTAACAGGGCTTCAATTGTGCTACTCACAGGAAACAGGAAATAAACCTAAACACTCTAATCGGGTAGTTGGGTCTGGCACTCTCTCTCCAATTAACTAATGCGTAATTGAAATAAAGCATATAAATCTATCTAGGCGAAAGATAGGAAGCAGATTAAGAACGCAAGAAACTAGTAAACCTAGGGTTCTAAACTAGCAATCTAGAAAGCAATAGTTAATTCAACAATCATAAAGCAACGATTATCTAGGCGAGATAAAAGAACAAACAATTCATTAAATCAACTCGAAGCAACAATAATCTATGCAAAGGAAATAAACTAGCATTCAATCCAATAGAAAACATAAGCTGAGTTCTTACAGCGAGTACGATCTAAATCTTCAATCCAATGTAATGGAAACTAACATAATCTTCAATCCACAAAACCAAAAGATGTTTGTTGGTATTTTAACTACTCTAAAACTAGGAAAAACCAATGTAAAATCGTCTGGAGGCTGCTGTGGTCGAGAATGGCTTCAAAACCCTAAAAATCGGCTTTTATATGAAGAAAAACGTAACTGCCGAAATCCAGGGACGGCGGCCGCCGTGACACGGCGGCGCCGTGGGTGGCTTTCGCTGATCTCTCCAAGAAACGCACGGCCTGCGCCGTGGGGCCGCGGCCGCCATCTCGACGGCGGCCGCCGTGGGACGGCGGCGGCCGTGAGCTCAGACTCCCCAAACGGCTCCCAAACGATGCCAAACGCTCGGTAACTCCCGATTCCTGCACACGACAGTAGCACACCCAAATAACAACGAGCAAGTGAAGGATAGAGCAAAAAGACACGAAGCATGCTCGAATGCACAACAAAAAGGCCCATAAAAACATCACAAAATAAGGCTAAACAGCTCGAATTAGTAAAAGATTAATGTCTTATTAAGTTTTATGTCTTCTTTCTTTAATGCTTTAATTGAGTTTTACGTTGTCTTTCATTAGACTATTTTATTAAGCATTAATGAGTATTAATGACGAGTTTTATTAGAATGAGTAAGCTTTACGGTTTTAAATAACGCCCCTTTCTTCCCCTTCTTCTTTAACCCCATCCCTAGTCGTGGATCACTCGGCCTAACTATCCCTAGTTAGGGCAGGTTGCGATAGATATCGTACGCAGCGGAAATAACTTTGTTTCGTAATAGCCTCGGTTGAGCACGTTGTTAATCTTAGATTTCTCTTTGTAGTTATTCAGTATTCAGTTTATCGAACGAAATAACACAAGTAAGAATGTAAAACTGAAAGCTGTAAATAACACAGAGACTTTTACGTGGTTCAGAAAACACTTCCTACATCCACGGTCGGTTGATCAGACCAACAATCCACCCGCAAGTGCTTAACTGGTGCACTGCAAACCGAACCGTGTGCTTGCCGGGTGCACACAACCGTACCACTAAAGATTCCACTCTTCAGTACCAACACTTCACTCGCGTTGGATTTCTCACTCCTAGCACAACCCGTGCTAGGATCTCACGGAGTCAGAGTACCTTCCTAAACTCCTTACCAATCAAACACTCGATTCTATCTCTCGAAAAGAGGTTTGAAAACTTGCCAACTATACTTCAAAGAACGAGTTCTTTGGAGCAAGTTTGACCTAGGCTTCTGGGTAAACAGAGGTTTGCCTAAGGTCTAAGAGAATGTGTGTAATCAGCAGTGACTGATTTTTAGCTTTGGAATTCTCTTCTCCGATGCAAGCTTTGGGGAGGTTAAGCTTTTGGCGGAGAAACTATTTTGGCAGAGTTTCAGCTTATGTCGTTGAATCGGTGAAGATTGAAGTGATCCTCGAGCGCTATTAATAGGAGAGGTCTTGACTAGATCCGTTGGCTGAGAATGTCTTCAAGATTTCTTCCGTTGGAGAGTATTTCGAATTTGGGCTGAGGCTTCAATCTTCGAGGTTCCTTGTTTGGTGGGAACGACTATGTTGAAGAGCAGGAGATGTAATGTCTCTGATTAAGTAGCCACCAAATAGGAATGACCTCTGCAGAGAGGGATGATCCTGAGATCTCTGCATTTAATACGGCTGTACTATGTGAGTACGTGGCTTCCTTTTGAACGTTGGAAGTTCAGTCTAAGGAAGAATGTTTAACTGATACTTGACTTTAGTATCAGTCCGCTAAGTCCACGCGGCACGCATTAAGTAATCAGTTTCGAACTGATTCTTCAACTGATATTTCAGTTGGTATCTTCAGTTTTCAGTCTTCAGTCTTCCGTCTTTAGAACCGCAAGCTAAGCTAGAAACGAACTCTAACACTTTAGTTCAAACAGTTCTAGTCTATTACAATTAAGACCTATGGATTTTGGTATCATCAAAATAAGGATTATGATATTCCACAAGGTTCCCAACAATTTCCCCCTTTTTGATGATACCAAAACCATACAGCAGTTCTAGACAAACAAAAAGACTGAACTCAGAGCACAAGTTCTAAAATAGGGTGAATACTATTCCCCCTTAATAATAGAACCTAAAAACTTGCACTTAGAGTCAAGAACGCAACAGTTCTAACACATAACAAGGAGAAGACAGTAAAACATTAATCAGAGCCTGGACAAAGAGTCATTGTCTTCAGGTTGAGATCAAAAGAAGTTCTTTTTACTAAAAGTGCAACTGATAAGCCATCAGTCGAGGTACAGAGCAAGACTTACATTGGAGTAAAAAGAAAAATAAAAACATGATGGGAAACCCATGGACTCCAGCAGTCTACATCGCTGCGCGTTGAACTTCTTGATCTTCATCTTCTGTCTTCGTGTTCCTAAGCTTGTTTCACTCTCACTTGTTTTCCGTTGATTTGAGGTCTTTACTGGAACGTCATCCTTACAACTTCTGGTGATCCTTTTGCTTTACCATCTTCAATCAAGAAAGAAGATGCAGGAAAAACCTTTGAGAAGGTTTCTCTCTGACTTCCCACTTTCCCCTTTTTTGGCAACATAGAAAAGAGAGCTGATGATGGAAGCTATGATCGGATGGGACTTCAACTCCGACTCTCAAGCACTTGTGGGAGGACTTGAGAAGATGAAGGGTCCCGAGATGCAGAAGGAGGAGGACACTAGTGGAGAGGTAGAGAGATGAGAAGGGAGACGGAGAAGTGAAGAAGACGGAGAGATGGAGAAGAGCAGTGTGAAGGAAAGAAAAGTATGCATATCATCTTGGGGATATTCATGAGATTCGGCTATGCATACAGTCCGAGGGGAGAGGTAGAGAGACAAGGAAGGATGGGAAAGATGAGTGCGAGAAGTGGGGAGGGAAAATGAAGGAAATGCATGGCGAGCCTTTTGGTGAAAGAAGTATGGCAAAAGGTGGCTCGTCATACATGTAGGGAGTGAAAGTGAGGATGGAGAATCGAATCAGTGGTAGTCGTGAGGACTAGCACTGTCGATGTTGCGCCGGTTGACAACGAGCTCTTGCTCATTGCCGTTGCACCACACGGAAGCTTCACAAAAAGATGAGGTTTTCCTGAGAGCCAGGTGAAGTCCGTCTTCTTGAGACAAGTACTTCAAACTGCATGGTCCGGGCATGAGGATGGAAGACACTCGCTTCGCTAGATACAAGTGAGGGTAGAGCAAACTTTGACGTCGGAGAGACGTTGAAATCCAGTGGAAGGGTCCGGTGAAGACCAAATATGTGAGCGTCATTCTCCCACTCCATGACTTTGCAGTCATTGAATTCTCCTTTTGTCGGAACAAATTTTCTCTGCAAACTTTTGGAAAGATTGGAAATTTTTCTCATAGTGAAGGCTGTGGAGAGTTGTTAGTTGATGCAGAAAATATGTGAAGATATCATGGTATAAATAGACAGATTTTACCAAATAAGAAGATGAAAAGTTTTTCGAAAACTGTGCCTAAAATGTTTTTGAAGTAAAAATTCACGTCCGCCGTAACTGCAGGGGACGGAAGCTTCAAAAGGTGAGAGATAACATTGCATTATGTCATATCAATGAGGTTCTCAAGAAATTTGATCACAGAGGCAAAAGGTTGGAAAGATTTTTAGAAAAGATCAGGACAAGTTCAATCAAATACGGATTTCCCTTTAAAAATACTTGTCCTTCTCGAATATTCCATTTTCCAACAATCAATTAAAGATTTTGAAAGAAACTGATCAGTTAGAGAAAGATTTTGAATTAAAACACAAATCTCATAACTGATTTTAAATAGTAAGCTTAAAAATACTTACTGATCGACTGATCATTGTAGTCAGTCGATACCACTTGATCCTGGTTGACTTATCAGGATGACTTCTCTTCAGATGAGCGCTTGTCTTTATTGCTTTCCACGTCAGCGGTCATAGAACAGCAGTTGGTTGACCACCAGTCAGCATGACTGTTTGAGAAAATCTTCAAACACAGCATCACTCTTCTGGGTTGATGAGGCCGATCCTTCCACACAGATCGTTGAACCTTTCTTCTGTAAGAGCCTTGGTCAGCAAGTCCACTCTCTGAACAGCAGTTGGAATCCATTCAACAGAGATATCCTTCTTTTCGATGTGATCACGAATGAAGTGATGTCGAATAGCAATATGTTTGACTCTAGTGTGATGAACTGGATTCTGGGAGATTGCAATAGCACTGGAGCTGTCGTAATAGATTGAGACTTCCTTTTCGTCTATCCCATAGTCCTTCAACTGTTGGACTAACCATAGGTGTTGTGAACAGCAGCTTCCCGCAGCAACATATTCAGCTTCAGTTGTAGAGGTGGCGACTGAAGTCTGCTTCTTTGAAAACCATGAGATGAGCTTGTTGCCTAGGAATTGACAGGTTCCGGAGGTTGATTTGCGATCAATTTTGCATCCTGCAAAATCTGAGTCTGAATATCCGGTGAGCTTGAAGTCGTCGTCTGCTGGGTACCACAATCCTAAATGTGGCGTGCCTTTGAGATATCGCAAAATTCGCTTTGCTGCATCCAAATGAGCTTCCTTTGGATCTGACTGATATCTTGCACAAACCCCGACTGCATATGCGATATCTGGTCTGCTCGCAGTCAAATACAGCAATGATCCAATGATTTCTCTGTACTTGGTTGAAGATACAGATTTCCTTTCTGATCCTGGATCAACTTTCCAGTTTGTATTCATTGGGATCTTGACAGATTTCATGTGTTGAATACCGAACTTGGCGATCAGTTCCTTGGCGTACTTGGACTGATTGATCAGTATTCCTTCGCTGGTCTGCTTGACTTGCAATCCTAGAAAGAAATTCATTTCTCCCATCATGGACATCTGGAATTTGTTGGTCATGATATCAGCGAACTTCTTGCACATGCGTTCGGATTTGGATCCGATAATTATGTCATCGACATAAATCTGAACAAGTAGAAGATCTTCTCCTTCTTTGAGAGTGAACAACGTTCTGTCTACAGATCCTTTCTTGAAACCTTGTTCAACAAGATACTCGGAGAGAGTATCATACCATGCTCTTGGAGCTTGCTTCAAGCCATGGAGCGCTTTCTTCAGCTTGTACACCTTTTCTGGTCCTGCAACCTCAAAGCCTGGAGGTTGTTCCACGTAGACTTCATCGGTGAGCACTCCATTGAGAAATGCACACTTCACATCCATTTGGTGTACCTTGAATCCTTTATGAGCTACGAATGCTAAGAAGAGTCTGACTGCTTCCAATCTGGCAACTGGGGCAAACGTCTCATCGTAGTCGATACCTTCTTCTTGACTGTAACCTTTTGCTACAAGCCTTGCTTTGCTTCTCACAACATTTTCTTCTTCGTCTTTCTTGTTTTTGAAAATCCATTTCAAACCAATCACCTTTACATCGTCTGGTCGATCCACAAGTTCCCAAACTGAATTTCGATTGAATTCATTGAGTTCTTCTTGCATTGCGATGACCCATTGAGTGGACTTCAGAGCTTCTTCGACATCCTTGGGCTCTGTAGATGATAAGAAACAGCTAAAATTATTATCTTCATTGATGCAGTTCTGGTTTATATCAAAGACGAGGTTGTACATTGATCTTCGAGTCTTGACACCATCTGATGGTTCTCCAATGATGTTTTCCTTTGAATAAAGTTCAAACCATCTTCGATACTTCTTGATCTCTTCTGGTAATGGTGGGGCTTCTTCAGTCAGAATGGTTCTGAAGTGTTGAGCACCTTCTGGAGCAAGGGAGAGTTGAGCTGGAGCTGCTTCGGCATGTTCAACTCGTTCTTCGGCAACTGGAGTTCCCCCTTGACTGATGCCATCTGCATTGGCTCCAGTCTGAGCTTCAGACCTTTGGCTGATCTTCTGATATTGAAGCTTCTCAGTATCTTCATCTTTTCCTGGTCCCAACACCAAGACAGTAGAAGGCTCGGTGTTGTCAATTTCAATCTTGGAAACTTCAGTGTTCTCAACACATCTTTCAATTTCTGTTTCCTAAAATCATCTGTAGACTCATCAAAGACAACATGTGGTGTTTCTTTAATACAAAGAGTTTGAGAATTAAACACTCGATAGGCTTTGCTGGATCGTTCTGTTCTAGAGTATCGAAGAAAAATTCCTGGATCAGCCTTGCTATCAAATGTGTTTAACCTCTTCTTATCATTGTTGTGGATGAAACACCTAGAACCGAAAGCATGAAAATATGTAATTGAAGGCTTCTTGTTCTTCTATAGCTCGTATGGAGTTTTTCCATGTCTTTGAGTGAGGAAGGAGCGATTCTGCGTGTAGCATGCGTTGTTGACTGCTTCGGCCCAAAACTTCAAGGGGAGTTTTGATTCGGCTAGCATCGTCCTTGCTGCTTTCTTCAAAGACTTGTTTCTTCTTTCTGCAACTCCGTTCTGTTGAGGAATTCTTGCTGCAGAAGTTTGATGACTGATTTCTTGTTCCTCACAATACTCACGAATGACAGTATTGAGGAACTCAGTCCCACGATCTGATCTGATGCTGATGATGTTGACTTCCTTTTCGACGCTCAGTCTTCTTAGCAGCTTTGGTAATTCCAGCAGTGTCTCTCTCTTGGTGTAGAGAAAGATAACCCAAGTATATCATGAATAATCATCCACAACAACTAAGGTGTACTTCTTACCGTTGTAGCTTCTTGGAGAGATTGGGCCAAACAGATCCATGTGAAGTAGTTGAAGAATTCTTCCAGAGGAGTGTCCTAACTTTGACTTGAATGACGTCCTTGTCTGCTTTCCTCTTTGACATGCTTCACATTCTTGCTTCTTCTGGAACACAATAGAAGGCAGACCTTCTACCAGTTGATGTTTAGCAAGCTTGTTGATCATTTTGAAGTT
The DNA here is from genome assembly GCF_028751815.1 of Salvia miltiorrhiza. NCBI lineage: Eukaryota > Viridiplantae > Streptophyta > Magnoliopsida > Lamiales > Lamiaceae > Salvia > Salvia miltiorrhiza. The sequence goes on along the minus strand of NC_080387.1, from coordinate 10,985,073 downwards.
GAGGTGGTTGAGTCTCCTATGCCACAGCCAGTTGAGCTCGGAGCTGCTTTTGCTGATGAGACACGTTTCTGGAGGGCTGTCTTCCCATGAGACGACGTAGAGTCTTCCTTGTCTGAATCCTTTCAGAACCACCTTTCTTTGATTGTTTCTAACAGTGAATTCATCCTTTTTGATCTTCAATGTGAAACCGCTGTCACAAACTTGACTCATAGACAACAAATTATGTTTAAGACCAGAAACAAAGCTAACATTACTGATACTGGCGTTACCCATGTCGAGCACACCATAGCCTTTTGTTTCTCCGATTGAGTTGTCTCCAAATGCAACTTTGGATCCAGCTTTCTCAACATACTGATATAGATATTCTTTGTAACCTGTCATGTGCTTCGAGCAGCCGCTATCCAGATACCATGTTCTGATTGAAGCTTTAACTTCTTCCTTCTTTTTATGTTTCATATTTTTGACCTGCAAGGAAGAGTTAATTTAGGTACCCAATCAAGATTTGGGTCCTTCAATGTTAGCTCGAGTTCCCTTTGGAACCCATATCTGCTTCAGAACTGGTCTTGGTGATCTCTTGCGCTTTGCTGGTCGTCTGACTGAAGTAGTTGGCGCTTCAGTTGGCACATGAGCATTCTTCTGTTGAGCTTTCCTTTTGAAGGCCTCAGTCTTGTAGGAGTTCTGTCTGATGAGTAGTTGAGGTCTTCTTTGCTCGACGAAGTATCTTCCTTAAGATACTCGAGTCATTCCAGACTGATGGAGACTTGACTGATGTCGTGAGACATGAGTCATATGAAGTCCAGTCGCTTGTCATCGTGGATGTCGCTTGGCTCGTCTGGACCCATCATTGCTTTGTCTCCTTGGATATTGTTCTTTCTGAAACTGAACTGATTTCAGTTTCTGACTGATGTAGTTGTTCTTCCCCCTGGACTGGTGAGAAAGATTCTTCATGATTCCTGATGTTCCTTCCCCAATCTTTGACTGAAATTTGCTTTCCAGTCTTCTCAGTAGGATGATCTGGTTGGGGGCCTCATTTGCTCGTCTGTAGCTTTGTAGAGGTGGAACATTAATCCTTGCCATCGATTTATGTTTGCGAACTTCATCCATATCATGATCTCTTGATTCTTCTGATGTGGTGTTTTCAGAAGTATCATCCTTTGCATTGATCATGACATTATTTCCTTTATCAGCTGCAACCTTTCCTCCAATGCTTTCAACAAGGCCTTTTGATGGAAAGTTGCTCATCATAAGAGACTTCATCATGCAGTCCTTGACTGTTTCCTCCAGTTTGTGATTGAGTCTTTTGATTTCATGAGATGCTCTGTCACATTCTGAGTTGGAGATTATGAGCTTTTATTCCAGTCGACTGTTCTCAATGATCAGCTGATCAAGACAAGTTTCATCCGGAAAGTAGATGATTGTCTGATTCTTAGCTCGTTCATCATTGATCTCATTTTCCATTTTCTGATTCTGCTTGAGGAGATCTTCAAACATTTTCCTCAACTAACAGTGATCAGTCATGAGCTGATCGAATCCGTCAGTTTCATCGGCTGAGCTTTCTCCAGATTCTGAGTGGTCTCCTAAAAACATCAGGAAGTTATCAGTATAATGAGTCTTTGAATGAGAGATTACCTCTGAGCCATTCATTCCATTGTCGGCCACGCTTTCAGTTTCATTGGCCATCAGGGCTTGGCTCTCATCATCTGAGCTAGTAGAGTTGAAGTCGGATGATTCTGATATGTCTTTGGAAGACTCAGCATCGTCAGCAACCATTGCTTTCTTCTTCGCATAACTGCGATCCTTCTTGGCTTTCAGCTCTTTGCGCTCAGATTGAGTCAGTTCAGGGCATTCATTTCGAAAGTGCCCTTTCTTTCTGCATCCAAAGCATTCCATGTCTTTGATGTCGTAAGCGGCTGACTTTCTTTCTCCGCTTCGATCAGTGGAATATCTAAATAGTATATTGGATTCAATCCAGGTTGTACCATTTGGAACCTGCGAATCCTGTATAGAGGAAAAGATGGAGACCGGGTCATTCATGTTAGATTTGTATACTGAAAGCAAGAACCTTTTATGCTTGTATACAATGATTCCTATGTTCACTGTTTTAATCTCCTATCTGTTTGTGTTCATGATTGCATATGTATGTTCTCTATCTCTATATAAGTAGATTATATGGTGTGTTGTAGATCACAGAAGATCATATAATTGGAATAACCTTAAGAGATATAAAAATGATCACAGCCGAGATGACTTTAGGACGAGTCATTTGTTTAGGCTGCGGTATAGATGGAAGTAGTTTGTCTTGACTACTTGTCTATACTGGTATGTCATAACGTATTGATAGGACCACAGTGAGATGTATTCTTCTATCTGACTTACGTGAAGAATCAAAGATCTCGGCGACTTATAAGATCTTAATACTAATAATGTTTCAAATATATATGTTGATTCGTATATCACTTTGATTTACTATGGGTGAGAGTTATATAGTAACTTGAGTACTCTGTATCTTGGGTGATAGCGGTCAATATATGATATTTGGTTATCTGTATTAGTACCCGTATCCGGTATAGGATAATGACATCCCCTTAAGGAACTCAATAAGGTTTATTGCGTCAAACCCTGCAGGTTGATTAAGTTCAGGCGCAATAATAAGGTTTGAGTGGTACTACTTAAGGATTACAAAGAGATTAATTAATTTAAGCTGTCAGAGCTATAATTAATTAGTGGATGTCAAATATTTTAAATACGGGGATTTAATAAGTCTAAATACAAGCCCGACTCATCACTTGCAATAAAGGGGTAAGTCAGTATTGGTTCTCTAGTGGAACGAACTAATATTTATTAATTAATTATGGTCTGGGCTGACCATGGAGAATTAATTTATTTGAGGCCCATCTTTATTCCTTGTATCTGGTCCCTGGACTGGCCCAAATTCTCCTTGCCCTAGTAGAGGAAGAAAATGCCTAACACTAGGAAACTGGCGCCCCACACGTATTTATTTATTTAAATACAGTTGTCTGCTCTCAGGTAAAACACACTAACTAATTAGGGTTTTGAGAGAGCAGAAATAGGCGCCAGCGTGAAAGGCAAAATTCTCTCTTGAGACTTTCACAGCTCGCTGTCCATCCAACGGTGAAAGCTGAGAGGGATACAGTTCAGAAGATCTGAGTTGGAGTCAGATTTTCGCAGGAAATCAAGTTCTAACAGTTTCGGGAAAACGGCCATAACTTCCTCCACAGAACTCCGATTTGAGGGCGAAACAGGCGGCCACAGAAAGCTCTCTCAAAGATGAAGAAGTCGTATTTATGGGCAAAATACGATTTGAGGACGTTTGAGGCTTCAAACGAATGATTGAAGCTGACTGGTCTGTCAGCTGCGGATTTGACGAATTCTTCTGAATTCTTCAGGTATTTCAAACTCCAACGTGCAGCAATTAAATTCATAGGAGCATGTTAGGATTAATCTTTGTATGATAAATTAAGATATCCAAGAAACGATCCCGTTGGGGCTAATAATCCTTCAATTGGTATCAGAGCCCAGGATTAATTTCTTGGCTCTATTATTAATTTATGTACGATTAATAATATGCGTTGTTTTTTCTGCTGCTGTTCTTCGTGGTCAGTTGATTCGTGGGATACGTCGTTTTGACGTTGTAATCGTTTTTCCACCATGAGAAAATCCGTAGTTAGATTAGAATTTCAATTCTTTTGTTTTTCGGTTGTAATCTGTAATTGTGGAAAACGAGACAAAAATGACGACGATCAGACCGGATTAACGGAGGACGGGTTGGACGGCTGCGGACAAAGACTAGGGCGGGGGCTTCGCATGCTGAGAGATACGCGCGCACGCTGGCGCGCTGTGCGCTGCGCACCCGATCGAGCGATGCCGTGCCGCCGCTGCTGCCGCTTCTGGTGTATGCCGTGGGCTGCCGAGGCTGGTCAGGCAAGGTAGGGCGAGGGAGGACAGGCGGCGGGCAGGGGCTGTGCGCGCTTTGCGCGCTGCGCGCCCGACAAGCGTCGCGCGGCCGCTGCTGCCGAGGCTGCTATCTGCGCGCCGGGTCTGCCGAGTCTGCCGAGATCAAGCGCCGAGGTTGCCGAGCCGTGCTGCTGCTGCTGCTGCTCGCGCCGGGAGGCTGCTACCGAGCGAGGCTGTTGCCGCGCCGGGCTGCTGCTGTCGAGTTCGCTCGGCTGCTGTCATGGCATGGTGGCGGCGGCGCCTAGGGGGTTTCAAACCCTAGGTGGCGCGTTTCTACAAACCCTAGGGGGTCCAAACCCTAATTTCCTACACGGGCTTGATGGAGCTGTTCGGGCCGATTTTTACTTTTGTTTACAAAATGTAATAGATTAGTGTTGGGAATGGGTCACAAAGAACTTTATTGTTTTAATTCTGTTCTTTACATGTCGTGGTGTTAATCCTTTATGCTATTTACATGCTGTTTTTATCTTTGCTTGTTAATATGTGTTTATTAACTGCGCTTAGACAAGCATGCTAGGTTTATCATTTTCTTAAGCATGTTTTAGAATTCTGCGAGCATGTTTTACATGTTGCGTTCTAGATGAGCATGCTTAGGATTATGTGTTGAGCATGATCAAACCTTTTGAAAGAAAAAAAGACTAAGCTGTATTAATAATTTTATAGATGATTAAAAATTATTTTAGACCTCCACATCCGGTCTCTAGACAAAGTGATTGGCAATGTGAGTAAACGTCCACACAGCGTGGGTTACTTCATATTTGTTTCTCATAAGTTTGTCAGATGGGGTTTCTATTAAAAATATGTAAATTCATTAAAGTAGTGGAAGTTATACAGTAAACGTCCACACAGCGTGGCTTACTTGTATAATTTTCACAAGTACTTTGGAGAATAGAATTAAATAAGATAAACAAGAAAATTAAATTGAAAGCGGCATGGTCCGAGTGAGTATGTCAATTTCGAGAATTTAATTTTCAAGGTTAAATTGTGGTCATTGCTTAGATATCATGTCAAGTACAATGTACAACTCCCCGAGGAGTCCCTTCTTGATGATGATATGGTCTAGTTAAGGTGCCAACTATTAATTTTCTTTGTCAAAAGGTTAAGTTGACATGGATGGAAATTAAATGACTAGGTGAATAGTCTGGTAGAGGACTTCGTGTGTAAACGTCCACACAGCGTGGCTTGCGCATGAGATTCTTTGAGCGGTTGGAGGTTTCATTAATATTATTTTATCAAAAGGTTACAATATTATTGTTACGAACTACGTGCTTCATGTTCTTACATGTTTATTTTGTTTACATTCAGATATGTCTATGTCTCCAATAATCTCTATTCTTGCCAACAATCCTCTCGCCGGTCCTAATTATGCTAAATGGAAATGCCATATTATGTATATTCTTGACGCTGAGGAGCACAGTTTTGTGCTTACTACTCCACGACCCGCAAACCTTACTGACGAGCCAACTGATGCAGAATGAGAGGCGCATAAAAGGTGGCACAAGTCGAATAATATGGCCAAGTGCTATATTATGATGACTATGTCACAAACTTTGCAACTCCAGCATCAGGTCATGGTTAACGCGGCCGAAATCATGTTGAACCTCACTGAGGTTTATTGGGAATCTGAGAGATCTGCTCGCTTTAACATAATGAGAGAAATCTTGGCATGTAAGATGAGCGAGGACAGTTCGGTACACGAGCATGTCATGCATATGATAAATCTGTTTGACAGGCTCGATTTACTCGGAGGAGGTATCGAAGGTGAAGCCAAGGTCGATATCATCCTGAATTCTCTCCCCAAGTCTTTTGAGAACTTTTGTCTCAATGCCATTATGAGCAAGTTCAACTATACTCTTAACGAGTTATTGAATGCTCTAGTTACGGCAGAGGGAGTCTTGGGTAACAGGAATGAAGTCCTTATCACTGCCAAGGGATCTGCTTCTTCGTCGAAAGTTGGGAAGAAGAAGCAGAAAGGTCCAAAGGGCAAAGGTGACAATGGAGCTAGTGGGAGTGGTAAGGTGGGCGGCCCTACTGGTGGCGTGAAGAAGCCAAAGGGTAAGGGCAAGTGCTTTAAGTGCGGAAAGATTGGGCACTGGAAGGTAAATTGTCCGGTGCTCAAGTCAAATGGACAAGGTACGTCACAAGTTCTAGTAACTGAGACATGTTTAGCTTTGTTTTCTACTCATTCATGGGTAGTGGATACGGGGGCAACTGATCATGTTTGTTACACCTTGCAGGGCTTCAGGCCAACAAGGGAGCTGGGAAGTGACTAGATCACCATCTCCATGGGCAATGCGTCGAAGGTCGCAGCCGTTGCTATTGGAGAGTTATCTTTATGTTTTGGTGATGACATTTTAGTATTGAGAGATGTTTTATATGTGCCGGAGTTTCGACGGAACATTATTTTCGTTTCAAAATTGCTTTTGGATGGATTTTCTGTTACTTTTGATAGAAGTGTCTCTATCATGAAAAATAACAAGATTATTTGTTCCGGAATTTTGAACAACTCTCTCTATGCTATTACTGTAACACCCCGTATTTTGAGAAACTATTTGTGCCCTAGCTCGATTTAAATTGAGTTTAAATAGTAGCTAGAGGAATTATGCACATGGGCGAATAAATGAGATAAGAATTATTTTGAGAGTTTATTAGGAGGCGATATTATTTTCTCGGGTCTTATAAATTTATTTTCGAGAAACCTATCTTCGCCCTATATTTTTAGTTGAAATGTCTATGTGATATTAATATTTTACGTGGTAGAATATTCACATATGATTTATTGACGCATTGTTATTATGATATTAGTAATATCATAATTGTGATAAATTTTCCTCACACGTGAATATATATATTTTCATAAGGTATATATTCCCACACACTAAATAAGTGTTATAATTATTCAAGCATATATATATATATATATACCTCTCTCTTTCTCTCTCATTCTCTCTCGACCTCTCTCACTCCCTCTCTCGGCTCTCTCTCTTCTCTCTTCTCTCCCTCATTACTCATTTCTCCTCCCATAAATGAAACCCACATGCCCACATTAACAACTCCCGTAAGTAGCCAACCTAGTTTTAGCCAACACAATCCCTTATTTTGAGATCACACATGCACATGCACAATCTCTCCCTCCCCCCCCCCCCCTCATGCTCGGCCCTCTCTCTTCTCTCTTCTCTCCTTCTCTCTTCTCATTCTCCTGCACCATTAAGAGGATGACATCCTCACCATTTATTATCCTAGTTATTGCAAGATACACATTAATGAAGCAAATCACACCATCGCATCACCTCATCAAAGCAAGCTCTCCTCTTCTCTTTCTCCCCCCTTATTTTCAGCAGCCCTCCACCCCTCACTCCACCACACTTCTCTCCTTGTTTCACCATTTTTGGAAAGAGTTAAGGAAGCCAAAAGTGTTCTACCTTCACACTAAAGCCATCAAGTGTGCTCCAATCTTCAAGCACAAGCTCCAAGCATACTACGCATCATCTTCTACTCCACCTCCATTGATCTTGTTGGTAGCAACCTCAATCCTCCTCTTATGTTATGTATATATTTTCATGATGCATAAGCATGTATATTGAAGCATATTGAAGCATGATAGTCCCCTCTCTACTCTTATGATTTTCGAAAATGTTGGTGAAAGAAAGCATATGAACTCCTTCAAACTTTCCACTACTTCTCATATGCTCATACACCTCTACATGTTAGATGCATGAGAAGGGAAGATATTCTTGAAAACCCTTAAGAGGGTTATATGTTATGATAATTGAAGAATGATGAGTTCTTAGTGAGGAAATGCATGAGAATGGTGGTGAAATTATAGATCTAAAGTGATATGTGCATATGTTATAATTTCAACCATTTTGAGAAGTTTCTTACGTTATGGACTGATCCGTCGATGATGTTTCCCTCGTCCAAAAATCTTCAAAATTTTACAGTGTGTCAATATATGTGTCTTGAGAATTCTGGTAAAATGTCAAGTCATTTGGACTTCGTTTACTACCTTTTTCAAATACAAAACTTCTACTGCAAAATTCTACCGGAAATTTGGAAGGGTAGTCTTTAGAGTCACACTTTTCATTAGCTTTCAAAATCATTAAGCCTCCCAAATTTTTATGGTAGAACGATACAGGTGTTATATAGATTTACATCACATTTCAAACCATTTGGCCAACGTTTACTACTTTTCAAAAATCCTAACTTCCAGTCGTGCAAAACTGGCGAATCTGGTAGACTGTGGGAAAACACCCATATCTCTTAAACCACTTGGATTTTTTCACTCTACTGTTTTTTAAACAAAACTAGACTCAAATAGGTTTTCAACGGTGTAAGTTTCGAATCCAAGAGATTTCTGAGTTAAAACAGTTTATTCTTTAAAGTTGAGGCAGAGCAGAATGGTAAACTGTAGGTGTCCGAAAATCCTACCTTGATTTTGTTTTAAGGCTTTTTTTTTAGTTTTGGTGGAAGAATACACCATGTTATGGCATGAAAATGCTAGTACAAAATTTTATATATTTTCCAAAGCTTACATGAATATTTGCGAATTTATTTGCAATGAAAAAGATTTCAAGTTCATAGAGTGACTTTTAAGTCACTTGAGTATTGAGATAATTCATATATATATATTATGGATTAGTTGAGTAATTGACCATGTGATTTTTATGAATGCTATTTACCTAGGATTGAGAGTCTTTTAATTGGATAAGATATCCAATTAAATTGGGAGGTCCAATTGGGTAAATAGTAGAGAAGTTATAAGATGAGATTAAGCATTGATGCAAGTATAAGTATTAGATATTAGTTAGATGAATTGCTAACTATAGTTTATTTTGTCACATGGCAATCTAAACCACGTGCGCCACCAAAGGTTCGAGTGACGGCCGGCGTTAGTACGACTCTGAGCATTGCGTCATCGACCCCTGAGACAGGTGGGCTTTATTCTAACTCTATTATGGCTAGCTACCATGATAATGAGTTCAAATGCAAAATCTTATGAAAATGATGCATGTTGAAGTATTATTGATGAGTTTTATGAAAATGAAGCATGTTGAAGTATTATTGATGAGTATAATGAAAATTGTCAACTTGCCATATTTATTATTGATGAGAATGAGATGTGGTATGTTGCCTCTATGAAAGACATGATTATGATCATGATGCAAGATATCGGCCTTTAACTGATTTATATGACAGTAAAGGTTTTGTGCGCAGAGGTGATCGTGAGCCGTCTCTAGTCGGCCGGTCACGGTGATTTGAAGGAGGCCTCCTTCTCTTCACCTTATATATATGTTATATGAGTTCTCATAGTTGGCACATACCGTGAATATATATTGTCTGCAGACTAATGATATTATTATGATGATGCAAATGAGTTTATGACATAAAAACATGAACAGGTATTTTAAATCTCAGCTAAATCCTGTTGATGCATTGAAAAGGGTAAGATTGACATATAGCTCTAAGAGCAACATTTCAATTATTTCCGGCACGAGTCCACTGAGTGCTTTTTGGTACTCAGGCCTGCATGTATTTCTAAATGTGCAGGTCTGGCTTGGCGCGAGGATGGGTGAAGGCTGTTGGAATTGTCAGTTGGCTATGTCTTTCCTATGTCTCATACTTATCTTTATAAGCTTTGACTCTATAAGAATTTGAACTCCCTGCTATATGTCTTCACACATATAGTAACGCATGATCACTATTTTTATAGCAACAAATTACCGCAACTAAACGGTGCAATTGTAGTACGCAAATAGCAAGCAGAGTATCGTATCCACAGAGACTGTAAAACGAAATTACTCTATCTACTTCCTAAACAGACTCTAACAGTATGCAAGTGAAACAAATTTGAAGGTGATTTACCAACTAAGATTAACTAAATAAAAACTAAAGAGCATATAAAACTATGATAATTAACTCAAATATAAGGAAAGCTCTGACCCTAGGGATGTACTTTCACTAATCAACTACATGCATTTAACCTATTGATTCAATTACCAATTTTAATCCAACCCTGATGAAAGATCACTATATTATTCACAAGCGTCTCTAACGACCACCTATGAACGTAGATTAATAAATCCCTTTTCGCATTCAAGACTCCAAGGAATAAATTAACTCCAAATAGCACATAAAGAATAGCTTCCTATAGCTTCACCTATCGCATTCAAGACTCAAGGCTAACACTATATCATGCATTCCTGAATCGGCTGAACAATTATCGCATTCAAGACTCAAACTGAACAGCTAGACATGTAAATCATTGATCAGATAATTCACAAGAGAACAGGCACCAGGAATCATGAATCATAAGTTGGAAGGCAAATTGATATCAATAAATCAAAAACACATAATCAATCAGCTATATACAAACCCTAGGTTCAGATTAAAAGACTAGCCAGACATAATAAAATCAAACATAAACATAATTAAATTGAACGCAATTGTAAAAACAAATTGTATAAAAACCGAATTAAAACGATTGTAGCAGGCTTGAATCTTCAATCTTGATCCAAGCCTTGAAAACTGGAAAGCTAAAAAGTTCTAAAGCTATAAAACTGAAATATGAATGTTGGGAACTGAAAAACTAAAACTCGGAACCCTAGATAGGTCAAAAGGGGACCTATTTATAGTCTTAGGGTGAAAAACCAAGTCTTAAACCGAAAAGAACTTGAAAAATCGTAAAAACGCGGAAGAAAACAAAACACGCGGTCAATTCGGCGACCCGTTCGGCGGTCGCCGAATTGATCGCCGAAAATGGCCGTTTTAGTCACGAAAACGGCGACTGCCGTTTTTCTCTCCGAAGGCCAAAATTCAGACAGGGAATTCGGCGACCTGGCCGGCGATCGCCGTCTTGGTCGCCGTTTTCATCCTTTAAATCACCGAAATTCGGCGGTCAACTCCCTTTGACCGCCGAACTGCTCCTTTTCCATCCCGACTCCAGAATCTTCGTCTTTTCTCGATTTTTGGGCTCGATTCTCTCAAAACTCTTCTCTTCAACATGTTCCTTACACTCCATGCTCCATTATCACTCAATTCTGCATCCAAACAGTCAAAACAATAATGGAGTAGTAAATGAACTCCAAACAATAATGAAACGGGTGTAGAATCGACTTAAACTACAGAATATAAACCATAAAAACCATGCAAAATGAGTGTTTATCAACTCCCCCAAACTTAAGATGTTGCTCGTCCTCGAACAACGAGAAGAACAAAACAATAAACACGAATGGGTAAGATGATTGGATCATCGATGCCTCAGAAAAATAAAACTTTTGAATTCCCTCAAATTCTCAACACATGAACACAATAATCACCAACAAGCATAATCAATGGCAAATTCAACCTCGACATTCCAACAATTGACTCTCAAGATAAAAGTGTTTCGCTCAACTCTCAATTGATGGAAAAAGGACGTGTATCACTCATCGAAGCTCATGAAATGCAGATTACTTACCATATGCTTGCCAATTGTCTCAAAATCTCCATCGCTAAAAGTGTGTCAAGGGTAAGATCAAATAGGTCTTAAATTTGGGTTCTAATGTAGGGACATTGGATTAGGTAGGGAAATTTGGCTAAGTGACTCAAATTAAATTGCTCTCACCAACCTTATGACTTCACCATTCAAGCATGGAATAAATTCCATCTTCCACCTAACAACATCTCCATAATCATCACAAACCAAGGGATATAATCATCATAAATCAAACTAGACATTCTTTTATGCTCTCGTTTTTCTCATAACAACAAAGTCGACTATCCATGAATTTTTCAATTATCACTCGACTTTCTCAATCAACTTTCATCAAAATTTCTTTCTTTTTCTCTTTTTTTTTCTTTTTCTTTTTCTAGAGCTTATAAGAATGACTAGAATCATGTTTCACCCTTATTTCAATCAACCCACAGTCAATATCACACGATGATCCCCATATACTCCATCACCCCCTATCATCCGGTTAATGAATCAAAGCTTAAAAAGGCTCAAACACGGTTAACAAGGGAATAATGTTTTCAGGACAGTGTTTGGGATATAACGTGGATCACGAAAAATGGCCTAAGATCATCTCAAACTCTTGAACACAACAAGCAACCTCGACCAAGACTCATGGCAAGTTCTAGAAGCGCACTACATGCATGACAACACTCAAAAACAAAGAACAAACTGCAAATATGGGCAGTTAAGGCTCAATTCCTCACTAGCTTGTTCAACGTCAAAAGTCAAGGCAAAATCTACTCATCAATCACACACATCGGTTCAAATCATGTCAACATATCAAGAAAAATTGGGAATTACCTTCTTTTTCGCAGAAATCGTCATAAGCACCTTACCAATCAACTAAATGGAGCAACAAACATTCAAATAGCAAAGAAACTATGGAGTGTATCTGAGAGAATATATCAATTTTAGTTACAGGCCCACGAATTACTCCCTCCGTCCACGAAATGAGTACCCATATTTCCTTTTTCGTCCGTCCACGAAATGAGTACCCATTTCCCTTTTTGGCAAGTGTGCCCCACACATCTCTTTAATTAATACACTCAAAAAGTGGGACCCTTAACCTATTCACACTACACTCCATACATTTCTTAAAACTCGTGCCGTCCACAAATGGGTACTCATTTCGTGGACGGAGGGAGTAAAAGACTAAGCAACAAATCTCCTCAAAAACATCAAAAAGATCAAAAATATGCTAGGCTAAAAAAGCAAACCATAACTAATCTCCATCCCCCTCCCCCAAACTTATTAAGGAGCGTATGCTCGAAAATAAGTTTGGAGGGAAAAATAGATAAAAGTTATGGTGAGCATACTTACAAATCCTCAAGATGGCGGTCCTTCCTGTCTCCTCTGGAACTCCTGAAACTGTCGTAGGAGTTTCTCCTGCATAGCCATCTGCCTCGCATATTCTTGCTGTTGTCTCGCCATCTCAGCCCGCTGCCACGCCTCAAAGGTCGCCTGCCGGTTGAACTCCTCCCGGGTGTATGTCTCAAAAGCGCCATAATGAGCAAACTGCTCGCGCTGATATGCATCCATCGCTTGTTGCTGCAGGCGAACCACTGTGACGTCAGTGCGCATCACCGTGAGCTGCGCCTCCTGTTGCTCGACGAATGCCTGCAACCGCTGCATCCGATCGGTAAGGTCAGTCACATCAAAATGGGCTCCCGGTCCCCATTGTTCTCCTGCTGCTTCTGCCGCGGGCTCATCCTGCTCCTCTTCCTCCTCATGCACCTGCTCCTGCTGAAGGACCTGCTCATCAACCCGCTGTCCTGCAATAACCCTCAAATGGGCGTCAGTGTTCATTAGCCAATTTTGCGTCTCAAAGCGTCTGCCCACTCGGGTGAGAGGCGGGTTCGGCAGGGGGAAGTGGTCTCCATCACTTTGCACCAGCTTGAACGGGGGCTGGGCGCTCGTCAAGAATCGCATGTGGACCAATCGGCGACCGTTGAGTAGCGTATCACCTGCCAACGCATCCCATTGAGCAACGGCAGGACAAATACGTCGGGCAAGGGGTGTAAGCATCCCTCCAATTGTAATCACCCCTCTGGTCGCGCTGGATGCCTTGAACAACTGCTTGAGGAGGATTTGAGTCAAATCCATTGGGGTGCGTGTGAGCATCCCCCAAATCATGAACAGCTCCTGCTGCGTCACATGAGTGTTGTCCTTCCGTGCAAGCACCGTATAAGCCAAGATGCGGTGTGCCATCCTTAGGACAGGATTTCTGATATCCGCCGCATTCGATGTCCCCGACTCGAATGCACCAGCGCTCGACAGGGCTATTTCTCTCCAAAATGCTCCAGCATTGAACTCGGTACCAATTGTGTGCACGGTGTAGCCCCCGACCCTGCAGTTGAGTGCATTGGTGATCTCGTTCACCGAAGTATCCGCCTCCCAAATATTATTGAGCTGGAAAGAGATGGTTCTCGGTCTGGTTTCCTTGAAGACCGACTGATCCAACGAGCTCAGAATCTCCAGCGTTGCTCGTTCATAGGTGGGCCATCCACCGTTGAAGATGTAGACCCACCCCACATGGTAGAACAGGTCTCTCACGTCGTCATAAATTCCCATCTCCCGGAGAAGGTCGTGATCGGCATACCGTGTGATTTCGATCCCCTTCTTGGCAAGCTTCTTAAACCGGACCCTATCATCGTCGGATATCAGGACTACCCCATGAAACTCGGGGTCCTCCCGTGTATATTCGCCCGGTTGGCGTGAGCTTGAGGCGCCGGCGGTTCTACGCTTCTTTGGAGCCATGGTACCTGGATTAAGTGCTAGTTAGAAACCATTTAAACATGTACAAGATTGTAAAACAAGCTAACTAGCACCCCCTTTCCATCTCTCTTGACAAATATCAACTTCTTGCGTCTATCATAATCCCCCACATCATGCTAAGTCTTTCAAAAGATACAAAGCCTCATGAATATTATCAATGCCACAATCAACATCACATATAATCTTCAAATAAAGACCAATCAAAATCAAAGCAAAGACAATATCCCCTTGAGACTTAACAATTCTAGAACTAGCATGCTCTTGTGGATTCCATTACTCATCAACACCAACAATGATCTATCAATAAGTTCAAACACTAACATAAAGCAATTGATTCAAACTCCCTAAACAATTAAGCTCATAAAAAGTTCTAGCATAAACCCTAGCTCTACTAACCCATCAAAAATTTCACAATCAAACCAAAGAAACATAGTAGTAGCATAGGAATAACACTAGATTAAGAGTTAGAAGCACATACCTTGAGGATTTAGGAGTGATTTTAGAAAATTTAAGTGTTCTTGAGCAAAAACCCCAAATTCGTGAATCTCCCGATTTGGTGGATGAAAACCCGAAGTAATCGGATGGAATGGAAGATAATGATGTGGGTAGTGAATGTATGGAAGGAATTGTGAAGATTCAAAGTCGTTTGGGAGTAATTGGATGAAGAAAATTCGAAAATTTGACTACTATGTGTGCTGAGTGTGTGTTTTAGGTGAAAAGTGAAAGAAAGGAGAAAAAAACGCAACTTAAAACCTACCTGGGCAAATCGGCGACCAACTCGGCGATCGCCGAGTTGGTCGCCGTTTTTCGGCAAATTTGGGAAGGATTTCGGCGACCGCCGAATTTCTGCATCATGTGTATTTTTCATCCAGGACTTTCGGCGACCTGGCCGGCGATCGCCGTTCTGGTCGCCGTTTTCTGAGCTGGGTCGCCGATTTCTGAGTTTGGTCGCCGTTTTTTGATTTTTCCACTTTTTTTTTACTACAAAAAAAACGAAACACACTAGGAAAAACATAAAAAACGAACATAAACTAACAAAAAGAAACTAAGTAAAAAAAACGAGAAGAAAGAAACGACAAACGAAAACAAAGAAAAACAAGCAAAAACTAACAAAGTAATAAACATTGGGTTACCTCCCAACAAGTGCTAAAATTAACGTCTATAGCTTGACGATACCTCACAATCACGGATCAATGAAATTGACCACTTCTACGTCGTGGTCCAACTCTGCTTTGAAGTATGGTTTGAGGCGATGTCCATTAACAGTGAAAGTGGATCCATTCGATGCAAGCAACTCATAAGTCTCATTCCAATTGCTCTTGTGAACCACATATGGACCTCTCCATCTAGACTGCAGCTTGCCAGGAAAAAGTCGAAGCTTAGAATCATACAAGAGTACCTCATGTCCCGGCTTGAATTCCTTTGTGCGAATGTTCAAATCATGGAACTTTTTGGCCCTTTCCTTGTAGATACGGGAACTCTCATACGCTTCATTCCTCCACTCATCCAATTCTGTCAACAAGTCTCTTCTTGTATGACCGGCCTCCTTGAACTCCAAATTGATTCTCCTCGTCGCCCAATATGCCTTGTGCTCTATCTCAACAGGTAAATGACAGGATTTGCCAAAAACAAGTTGATAAGGAGACATACCAATTGGAGTCTTGTAGGCTGTGCGATACGCCCAAAGAGCATCATCAAAGTGCTTGGCCCAATCTTTCTTGTTGGCGACACTCTTCTCCAAAATCTGCTTGATTTCTCGATTTGCCAACTCTGCCTGCCCATTAGCTTGAGGATGATATCGAGTTGTCACCTTGTGCTTTACTCCATACTTCGCCAAAACGCTTGCTAGCAGCTTGTTGTTGAAGTGCGAACCCCCATCACTAAGCAACGCTCTCGGTGCTCCGAATCGAGTCAAAATATTCTTTTGCAAGAATTTAATGACTACCTTTAAATCATTGGTGACAGTCGGGATCGCCTCCACCCATCTAGACATATATTCAACCGCAAGCAATATATAGGAAAAACCACATGAAGGAGGGAAAGGACCCATGAAGTCAATTCCCCAAACATCAAATAGCTCTACCTCAACAATGATGTTCTGTGGCATCTCATCCCGCTTGGTAATGTTGCCCATGCGTTGGCATCGATCACAAGACTTCACGAAGGCATGGCAATCTGCAAAAATTGAAGGCCAATAGAATCCACTATGATTTACCTTCATGGCAGTGCGGTTGGCAGCAAAGTGACCTCCACTAGGTGAGCTATGGCACTCCTCAATGATCTTCGGCCATTCATGCTCCCTAACACATCGCCGAATAAAGCCATCGGCGCACCTCCGGTATAGGTAAGGATCCTCCCAATAATAGAACTTGACATCATGGAGGAACTTCTTCTTTTGATAGTGCGACAACCCCTCAGGAAGAGCTCCAATAACCAAGTACTTGCTATAGTCGGCATACCAAGGATCCTTAAATAGCACCGCCCAAATCTGCTCATCGGGGAAAGACTCATTAATGGCCATCTTTGGATCATCCCCCTCGATCGGATTCTCCAATCGAGATAAGTGGTCAGCTACCACATTCTCACATCCCTTGCGATCTCGGATCTCCATATCAAACTCTTGCAGTAATAAGATCCAATGAATCAAGCGGGGCTTGGAGTCCTTCTTTGTGAACAAGTAGCGGATGGCGGCATGATCAGTGTAGACAATTGAATGAGTTCCAATCAAATAAGAACGGAACTTATCAAAGGCATACACCACAGCTAGCAGCTCCTTCTTCGTGGTAGTGTAGTTCATCTGCGCGGAATCCAAGGTTTTACTAGTGTAGTAAATTACCTTGAACAACTTATCTCTCTTTTGCCCCAACACAGCTCCCACGGCCCAATCGCTAGCATCGCACATCAACTCAAACGGGGCACTCCAATCCGGTGTGATCAAAACTGGCGTAGTGGTCAGTGCAGCTTTCAACTTCTCAAATGAGACGAGGCACTCATCGGTGAAGACAAACTTCACATCCTTCTCTAGCAAAGCACAAAGTGGCTTGGACAGCTTGGAGAAGTCTTTGATGAAGCGCCTATAAAATCCTGCATGCCCAAGAAAGCTCCGCACCGATTTCACAGGAGTAGGAGGCGGCAACTTCTCTATAGCCACGATCTTCGCACGATCCACCTCCAAACCTTGGGCAGAAACCTTATGCCCCAAAACAATGCCTTCACGAACCATGAAGTGGCACTTTTCCCAATTTAGCACTAGTGCCGTCTCCTCACAACGCTGCAACACTTGAGCAAGATTGTCCAAACAATTATCAAAGGAGGAACCAAAAACAGAAAAGTCATCCATGAATACCTCCATAATGTTCTCAATCAACCCATGGAAAATCGCCATCATGCAGCGTTGAAAAGTGGCAGGAGCATTGCAGAGACCAAAAGATATCCTCCTAAAAGCAAAAACGCCATAGGGACAAGTAAAAGCGGTCTTATGCTGATCCTCCGGGGCTATCATAATTTGATTGTAGCCCGAGTACCCATCCAAGAAACAATAGTACTCATATCCTGCCAAGCGGTCAAGCATCTGATCAATAAATGGCAAAGGAAAGTGATCCTTACGTGTGGCTGCATTCAAAGCTCGATAGTCAATGCACACGCGCCATCCTGTGACTAGCCTCGTAGCTATAAGCTCATCTCTCTCATCATTAACCACAGTCATGCCTCCCTTCTTAGAGACAACTTGAGTTGGGCTCACCCACTCACTATCAGAGATGGTATATATGATTCCTGCATCTAACCACTTGAGCACCTCCTTTCTCACAACTTCTTGCTTCGCCGGATTCAAACGTCGCTGCGGCTGCACCTTAGGCTTGTATTCCTGCTCTAATAAAATACGATGCATGCAAATAGAAGGACTAATTCCTTTGATGTCAGAAATAGACCATCCTATAGCAGACTTGTATTTCCTCAACACTCGCATCAACTTCTCCAACTCCAACGGAGATAAATAAGCAGACACAATAACAGGAAACGTTTCATTCTCACCCAAAATTGGTACCTCAAGTGCTCAGGAAGCGGTTTCAGCTCAAGTTTGGGTGCAGCTGCAACTGCAGCTGGCGCAGGAAACTCAGCTCCTTTTTCCATGGACTTGCTTCCCCCATCAACA
This sequence comes from Salvia miltiorrhiza, assembly GCF_028751815.1. Lineage (NCBI taxonomy): Eukaryota > Viridiplantae > Streptophyta > Magnoliopsida > Lamiales > Lamiaceae > Salvia > Salvia miltiorrhiza. The sequence goes on along the minus strand of NC_080387.1, from coordinate 10,966,678 downwards.
GGTTTGTGAATATCCATGTAAGGCACAGGATCGATGGGATGGCTCTCTACGGCCTCCAGCTCTGCAATATAATCTAAGATCTCATCACACGCATCATCAAGATCGGGATAAGGATATAAGGACTGTGTGATGCACTCCTCCAAAGGATCATCTACAGCTGCAGGAAAATCCACCATAGTATCAATTATGTTGCAATCCTCAACTTGTGGCTCAGCTGGCTTCTTCATCGCATCATAGATAGACAACGTCATCTTTTCATCATTGACACGGAAAGTCAGATCTCCCTCCTGAACATCTATCAACGCACGGCCCGTAGCTAGAAACGGACGCCCCAAGATCAATGGAGTATTCTTGTCCTCCGGCATGTCCAATACTACGAAATCTGCAGGAAAGATAAACTGCTCCACCTGGACTAGAACATCCTCCACAACTCCCTTGGGATAAGTAAGGGAACGATCTGCCATCTGCAAAGCAATAGATGTAGGCTTGATTTCTCCAATCTCCAACCGGTTGAAAATAGAGAGAGGCATCAAATTGATGCTTGCCCCTAAATCACATAGAACACGTGAGAAATTCTGCCCTCCAATCACACAAGCTATAGTAAAGCTGCCAGGATCCTTCTGCTTCAATGGTAGCTTTCTTTGTAGCACAGCACTGCATTCCTCGGAAAGATTAATCGTCTCATATTTCCCCAACTTCTTCTTGTTGGAGACTGCATCCTTGAGGAACTTGGCGTAGCCTGGCATATCTCTCAAAGCATCAAGTAGAGGAATATTGATGTGCAACTTTGAAAATACCTCCATAAACTTGGCTAACTTCTCATCCATCTTTGGCTTTGCCAGGCGACGCGGGAAAGGCGCTACAGGCTTGTACTCTGGCCTGGGAAACGTAGGAGTAGGATTGGGCTCCTTCACAGCAGCAGAACTCGATGCCTTAGAAGTAGGCGGCGAATCGCAAACAATCGTCTCCAAATCATCCTCCTCAATGATCTCTACACCTTTTTCCTTTCCATCCTGCAGCTCTGGATGATTCTGATACTGAGTCTCGCTCCTTAGATGAATCGCATTACACTGATTTTTAGGATTGATCTCAGTGTTGCTAGGAAACTTTACTGGTGTGTGCTGCGCAGCTGCTTGGTTGGCAATTTGACCAACTTGAGTCTCCAAAATCTGCACTTGTTTGGACAGTGATGAAACATGATTTCCTATTTGACTCACTTGGTTCTCCATGTTGGTCTTCCACGCACCTACATTCGTTTCCAAACCACCTATCTTTCCCAACACCTGCTTCATCATGTCTTCCATCGAATCTTTCTTTTGCTCATTGATAACTCCTCCGCTAGACACAGAAAATCCAGGTGGAGGCAGCAAAGCATTGTTCGGATTGCCGTAAGAAAGGTTAGGATGCGGGCGTGCTCCTGGCTGGAATTGCTGATGACCCTGCTGAAATTGTTGATTTCTGCCATACATTCCTGGCTGTCCTCGCTGGAAATTTCCATAATTTCTGCCATTCACATAATTGACATCTTCCATAACTGACGGATCTATCACAGCTTGCTCAGGACGTCCAACATTCAACTCACCAAGTTTTGTAGTCAACTATGCCAGCTGTGTAGCCATTGCTGTCTGCTGTGTAGCCATCGCTGCTTGTTGAGTAACCATTGCTGCAATAGGATCAGAACTGGAAGCAACTGCAACCTTCTTCAATTGTATTCGCTCAGATGGCCATTGGTAGCTTGTAGAAGCCATACTATCAATAATGTTCCATGCATCAGAACTGCTCTTCTGAAGTAGAGAGCCACCTGCAGCTGTATCCATGTGCATCCTTGTACGCTCCCCGCAGGCATTGTAGAACATTATCACAAGCGTGCCCTCATCGAATCCATGGCCTGGGCACTTTCTGAGCTTCTCCTGATATCGCTCCCAGGTTTCCGCTAGCTTTTCTCCATCGTACTGTTGAAACTGCACGATGTCCATCTTCAACTTCAATGTAAGGCCAGGCGGATGGAACTTGCGTAGGAATGCATGAGCCAAATCCTCCCACACGATATTATTTCCCAGCTGCAGCGTATGATACCACGACTTCGCCTTATCCCGCAGTGAAAAGGGAAAAAGACGAAGACGGATAATGTCATCAGGGACACCATTCATATTCACCGTGCTACACAGCTCCAGGAAATGCGCCAGGTGCGCATTAGGGTCTTCGATCGCCTGTCCACCATATTGGCTCTGTTGGACCATCGTGATCAGACCCGTTTTCAGCTCAAAGTTGTTGACGTTCACTCGTGGGGGCTCCTGGTACACATACTGTGGTATGAACGCTTCATTGATTGCTGGTTGTTTCTGAGCCTCTCTCGTCTCCTGTGCATCAAGCAGCTTCTTCAACTGCTCTTGCAGAGCTCGAATTTGGATTTGCTCTGGAGTAGCCATCGTTTATGTCTCAATTTGATCGTTCTGTTTCTTTAGATTGCGCAAGGTCTTGTTGATTTCAAGGTCTAACTCAAAGAGAGGATTCCCGTGAGATCTTGTGTTCATATGCAACCTACAGAAACACAACTTATAAAAGTTAGAAAAGAAAAATAAAAATAAAGAAAACTTGCAGTACTATAAAGTCCTATTAGAAATATTAAAGCAAAATCTAAACAGTCCCCGGCAACGGCGCCAAAAAGTTGATCACTATTTTTATAGGAACAAATTACCGCAACTAAACGGTGCAATTGTAGTACGCAAATAGCAAGCAGAGTATCGTATCCACAGAGACTGTAAAACGAAATTACTCTATCTACTTCCTAAACAGACTCTAACAGTATGCAAGTGAAACAAATTTGAAGGTGATTTACGAACTAAGATTAACTAAATAAAAACTAAAGAGCATATAAAACTATGATAATTAACTCAAATATAAGGAAAGCTCTGACCCTAGGGATGTACTTTCACTAATCAACTACATGCATTTAACCTATTGATTCAATTACCAATTTTAATCCAACCCTGATGAAAGATCACTATATTATTCACAAGCGTCTCTAACGACCACCTATGAACGTAGATTAATAAATCCCTTTTCGCATTCAAGACTCCAAGGAATAAATTAACTCCAAATAGCACATAAAGAATAGCTTCCTATAGCTTCACCTATCGCATTCAAGACTCAAGGCTAACACTATATCATGCATTCCTGAATCGGCTGAACAATTATCGCATTCAAGATTCAAACTGAACAGCTAGACATGTAAATCATTGATCAGATAATTCACAAGAGAACAGGCACCAGGAATCATGAATCATAAGTTGGAAGGCAAATTGATATCAATAAATCAAAAACACATAATCAATCAGCTATGTACAAACCCTAGGTTCAGATTAAAAGACTAGCCAGACATAATAAAATCAAACATAAACATAATTAAATTGAACGCAATTGTAAAAACAAATTGTATAAAAACCGAATTAAAACGATTGTAGCGGCTTGAATCTTCAATCTTGATCCAAGCCTTGAAAACTGGAAAGCTAAAAAGTTCTAAAGCTATAAAACTGAAATATGAATGTGGGGAACTGAAAAACTAAAACTCGGAACCCTAGATAGGTCAAAAGAGGACCTATTTATAGTCTTAGGGTGAAAAACCAAGTCTTAAACCGAAAAGAACTTGAAAAATCGTAAAAACGCGGAAGAAAACAAAACACGCGGTCAATTCGGCGACCCGTTCGGCGGTCGCCGAATTGATCGCCGAAAATGGCCGGTTTTAGTCACGAAAACGGCGACCGCCGTTTTTCTCTCCGAAGGCCAAAATTCAGACAGGGAATTCGGCGACCTGGCCGGCGATCGCCGTCTTGATCGCCGTTTTCATCCTTTAAATCACCGAAATTCGGCGGTCAACTCCCTTTGACCGCCGAACTGCTCCTTTTCCGTCCCGACTCCAGAATCTTCGTCTTTTCTCGATTTTTGGGCTCGATTCTCTCAAAACTCTTCTCTTCAACATGTTCCTTACACTCCATGCTCCATTATCACTCAATTCTGCATCCAAACAGTCAAAACTACACCCAACCGTGAAATCTCAAAATAATAGTAAATGAACTCCAAACAATAATGAAACGGGTGTAGAATCGACTTAAACTACAGAATATAAACCATAAAAACCATGCAAAATGAGTGTTTATCAACGCATCTCGCTGCATAACTCTGATGAAACTCTTTATTTAATTTGCTTATGCCTGTAACATCCCATAAGGGAAAATACTTTTCAAACCCTTGCTAAGTCTACAATTGCTTATTATGTTTCACCCAAGCGAGTAATTATTTTTGGTCTTAAAATCTTTCTTGGAAATGAGTATAAATTGCAAATGCTTCCGCTAATACAAGATGCAAATTCCATTTCTTTCACTATTTCTTTTATTAGTCGTACGATACTTGGTATACGTTATCACTGGCTATATCGGGCTGCGACAATTACATGTCCAATTAATAACTATGTCCATGTTACATCTACATCACAAATCTGTCCAAATCCAAATTAAAGGAAATACTTTTCTCATGAACAATATACGCATGTGTGGCACCTAAGGTTAGGCCACATCAATCTAAATAGGATCCAAAGGCTCATGTCAAATGGAATCTTAAAGGAATTTCAAGCTGTTCCATTTAGAACCTGCGAATCCTATATAAAAGGAAAGATGACGGCAAGGCCTTTTAAGGCAAAGGGGAATAGGGCCTCGCATGTGTTAGAATTGGTTCATTCTGACTTGTGTGGACCGATGTCCACAAAAGCTCGGGGAGGGTATAAGTATTTTGTCACTTTCATTGACGATTACTCAAGATTTGGGTATATTTACCTACTTCAACGCAAGTCTGAATGCTTTGAGAAATTCAAAGAATTCAATGCGGAAGTGGAGAAAAGAACGGGTAAATCTATCAAGTCATTGCGGTCTGATCGCGGTGGCGAATACCTCAGAAATGAGTTTAAGCAATACTTGTCAGATTCTGGGATTACATCCCAATTGACTGCACCGGGTACTCCCCAACAGAATGGTGTAGCGGAGAGAAGAAACATAACTCTTTTGGAAATGGTACGATCAATGATGAGTTATGCATCATTGCCTATTTCGTTTTGGGGATATGCCTTGGAAACAGCGGTTTACTTGCGGAATCTAGTACCGTCCAAATCGGTTCCTAAAACTCCTATCGAGTTATGGTCAGGGCGTCAGCCCAGCTTGAACCATATAAAGGTATGGGGTTGTCCTGCATACGTGCTGGACAAGGAAGCGAAGAAACTGGAACCTAGATGCGAAGTAATGTTGTTTGTAGGATATCCTAAGGGAACGAAAGGTGGTTATTTTTATAATTCTAAGGATCAGAAAGTGGTTGTTAGCACCAACGCACGATTCTTGGAACAGGATTATATAGATAAACACAAGTCTAAGTCTGAGATTATTCTTCAAGAAATCGAAGGCAATAGACAGGCGATTCCATCACAACCGCCAAGTGTGCAAGTGAATGCACCACAGGACACTGCACAAACCGTTGTCACAGCTGTACCACCACCGTTTTTTCGAAGTGGGAGGGTTATCGTCCAACCCGATCGATTTATGTTCTTGGGAGAATCTTTGAATCTTTTTCCTGTTGATGAACAAAAGGATATCGACCTTGATAACTTTAGACAAGCGATGGAAGATCGAGATGCAGATTTTTGGTACGACGCCATGGTTTCTGAAATAGAATCCATGACTGCTATGGATGTATACGAGAAAACCAAACTACCAGATGGCCTTTTAGCTATAGGTCGTAGGTGGGTATACAAGAGAAAAAGAGATTCAGATGGCGAAGTCGCAGCTTTTAAAGCTAGACTGGTGGCCAAAGACTATACCCAGGAACAGGGTATAGATTATGATGAAACTTTTTCGCCGGTTGCCATGCTTAAGTCCATCCGAATACTCCTTGCCATAGCAGCCCACATGAACCTTGAGGTTTGGCAAATGGATGTCAAAACCGCTTTCTTAAACGGTTTCCTTGAAGAATGAAGGGACATCTATATGCAGCAACCCGAAGGGTTTGTGAAGAAGGGCGAAGAGCATTGTATGGAAGCTGAAGAAGTCCATTTATAGACTTAAGCAAGCTTCGAGGTCATGGAACAAACGTTTTGACGAGGTCATTAAATCCTATGGATTTACTCGTTGTGAAAAGGAAAGTTGCGTGTACCGTTCAAATGCCAATGGTGACGTGGTTTTCCTTGCACTTTATGTAGATGATATCCTCCTCATTGGCAACAATGTGGCGCTATTATCAGACATAAAGAAGTGGTTATCCAAACAGTTTCAAATGAAGGACTTAGGAGATGCAGCGTACATCCTGGGGATCAAGGTTGTTCGTGATCTCCAGAAAAGGATGTTGAGCTTATCTCAAGCGTCCTACATTGATATTGTGATTGCTCGTTTTAGCATGCAAACTGCCAAGAAAGGGTTGCTACCTTTCAGACATGGCATTCATCTGTCTAAGGACATGTGTCCTAAGACGCCTAGTGAGGTTGAGGAAATGAGGAAGGTACCATATGCTTCCGCTGTAGGTAGCCTCATGTATGCAATGCTTTGCACGAGACCTGATATTTGCTATGTCGTTGGCATGGTTGCAAGATATCAGTCGAACCCTGGACCAGGACACTGGACTGCGGTAAAGCATATTCTCAAGTGCTTGAAAAGGACTCGAGATTATAGGCTAGTTTACCAGTCAGACAGTCTAACTCCTTTGGGTTACACCGATTCGAATTTCCAGGCTGACCGGGATGAGAAGAGATTTACCTCTGGCTATGTGTTTACCTTGGGAGGTGGAGCCGTATCATGGCGGAGTGCAAAGCAGAAGTGTATTGCAGACTCCACCATGGAAGCCGAGTATGTAGCTGCTTCCGAAGCTGCAAAAGAGGCTGTATGGTTCCGGAACTACCTCTTGGATCTAGGAGTGGTACCTAATTTACCTAAGAGTATCATAATTTATTGTGATAACTCGGGTGCAGTGGCAAATTCTAAGGAACCCAGGAGCCACAAGGCGACCAAACACATAGAGAGAAAGTACCACATCATACGAGAAATCGTAAGCAGAGGAGATGTGCTGGTTAAGAAGATCAATACTTTGCAGAACTAGCTGACCCTTTCACGAAGAGTCTGCCGCAAAAGGCCTACGAGAAGCATGCTCGAGGGATGGGATTGCGGTTGATGCCACCCACTTAAGAAAACTTTCAGTATAAGTGGGAGAAGAAGTGATAGTGTTGTAATAGCTAGTATTTAGACACATTGTATACTAAAAGTTTGCTTTAGTATAAGTGGGAGATTATTGGATTTGTATACTGTAAAGCAAGAATGTTTTATGCTTGTATACAATGTTTGAAGGAATATTAAACTGAATTAACGTTCCGCTTTGCCCGATGATCGTTTCTTGGATTATTATTAATTTATCAAACAACGATTAATCCTAACATGCTCCTATGAATTTAACAGCTGCACGTTGGAGTTCAGAAATACCTGAAGAATTCCTAAGAATTCGTCAATCTGTCGCTGAACAGGTCAGCCAACTTCAACGCTCCGTTTGACCCCTCAAACGACCTCCAATCGTATTTTGTGCAGAAATACGACTTCTTCGTCTTCGAGAGAGCTTTCCGTGGCCGCCTGATTCGTCTGAATCGGAGTTCTGTGGAGGAAGTTATGGCCGTTTTACGGAGACTGCCAGAACATGGTTTCCTGCGAAAATCTGACTCCAGCTCTGATCTTCTCGACTGTATCCCGCTCAGCTTTCACCGTTGGATGGACAACGATCTATGAAAGTCCCAAGAGAGAAATAAGTCCCACACGTTTTTCTTCCCTGCGCCCCATAGTTCTCAAAAACCTAATATTTTATCAGTGTGTTTTCCTGAGAGCTGACAGCTGTATTTAATTAAAATTAAATACGTGTGGGCACAGAATTAGTGTAGGAGGCGTTTTTCTCTCCTTCTAGGGCTAGGAGTCTTTGGGCCAGTCCAGGGACCAGATACAAGGAATAAAGATGGGCCTCAAATAAATTAATTTATCTATGGTCAGCCCAGACCATAATTAATTTATAAATATCAGTTCATTCCACTAGAGAACCGATACTGACTTACCCCTTTATTGCCGGTGATGAGTCGGGGGCTTGTATTTAGACTTATTAAATCTCCGTATTTAAAATATCCGACATCCATTAATTAATTAGAGCTCTGACAGCTTAAATTAATTAATCTCTTTATAAATCCTTAAGCAGTACCACTCAAACTTTATTATTACGCCTGAACTTAATCAACCTGCAGGGTTTAGCGTAATAAACCTTATTGAGCTCCTTAAGGGGATGTCATTATCCTATACCGGATACGGGTACTAATACAGATAATCAAATATCATATATTAACCGCTATCACCCAAGATACAGAGTACTCGAGTTAGTATATAACTTTCACCCATAGTAAGTCAAAGTGATATACGAATTAACATATATATCTGAATACTTATTAGTATTAAGATCTTATAAGTCACCGAGATCTTGATTCTTCACTTAAGTCAGATAGAAGAATACATCTCAACTGTGGTCCTATCAATACGTAATGACGTACCAGTATAGACAAGTAGCCAAGACAAACTACTTCCATCTATACTGCAGCCTAAACCAATAACTTGTCCTAGAGTTATTTCGGCTGTGATCATATTATATCTCTTAAGGTTATTCCAATTATATGGTCTTCTGTGATCTAAAACACACCATATAATCTACTTATATAGAGATAAAGAACATACATATGCAATCATGAACACAATCAGATAGGAGATTAGATAGTGAACTTAGGAAACATTGTATACAAGCATAAAACGTTCTTGCTTTCAGTATACAAATCCAACAATCTCCCACTTATACTAAAGCAAACTTTTAGTATACAATGCGTCTATTTACCAATCACCTAACACTTCTCCCACTTATACTTAAAGTTTCCTAAGTGGGTGGCATCAATCGCATTCCCATCTTTCAATGACCATTTGCGATAAGCCTATTGTGAAAGATCAGTAGGTTTCTCCAATATGTGAGAATTTATTCTTTGAGCACAAAAACCTCGATTTACGAATAATCGTATAACTTGGTACTTACTCTCCATGTGTTTAACCCCTTGTGGTTCTTGGATTCCTTAGAGTTCGCAACTGCACTTGAGGTATCACGAAGGTGATGCTCCCACGCAAACTAGGAATTACCCTTAGATCCTGGAGGTAGTGGTCAAACCAAAAGGTTTTACCTCCCAAGAAAAAACACATAGCTCGAGGTAATTATTCTTTGTTCCGGTCAGCCTGGAAATCCGAAATCATATAATCCAAAAAGGAACTAAACTGTCTAACTGGTAAACTATCCTTATTCTCTAGTCAGGGACTTGAGAATATAATTTACCACAATTCAGTGTCCTTAACTAGGACTATATTGATATCTTACAATCATGCTAACTGCATAGCAAATATAAGATCTCGTACATAGCAATCCATACATGAAGCTATCTACTGCGGAAACGTAGAATACTGCCTTCATTTCCTCAACCTTAATAGGCATCTTAAGACATAGTCTTTAGATAAAGGAACGCCATATCTAAAAGTTAGCAATCCTTTCTTGGCGGTATTCATACTACAACGAGTATTCTCAGTTTCAATGTAAGACACTCGAGATAAGCCCAACATCCTTTTCTAGTGATCCCTTATTACTTTGATCACAAAGATGTATACTGTACCTCCTTAGTCTTTCATATGAGACTGTTCGGATAACCATTACTTTATGTCTTAACAATAGCTCCATATTGTCGCCAATTAGGAGGATATTGTTTACATAAAATGCAAGATAAACCACATCACCGATGACACGAGAGCGATTGACACGAGATGTTTCTCTCCCTCCCTCACGTAACCTCGATGGTTTAAGTGAGCTGCTATGGGTAAAATGATCCGAATGTTCTGAGCATGGCACTGGCGAAAATATCATCATAACCTATACCTTCACACTGGGCATAACCTTTCGCCACCAGTCTAGCTTTAAAAGCTACGACCTTGCTCATTCGGACTTATCATTCTGTTGTATACTCTCTTGCAACCTATGGCTTTACGGCATTCTGGTAGCAAGTTTTTCTTAGTATACAACCATTTTCTTAATGGATTGCTCCATTGAGGCGTGCCAGAAATCTACATTCTCGTCTTCCACTAATTCCAAGTAGATATCTGGGTCGATTCTCTTATATTCACTACCAGGGACTGAATCCAAATATTCTCCCAAGAACATAAATCGATCGGGTTGTCCCACAACCCTCCCACTACAATGGATCTGTGGTGGCACATGTGTGTCAACAGTGCGTGCAGTGTCTTGTGGTACAAAACTCTTGCACACTTGGCTTGGGTGATGGAATCGCCTGTCTAATGTCTTCAATTTCTTGAAGTACACTATCTGACTTGGATTAGTGATTACTCTCATAGTCCACTTCTAAGAATCGTGTGTCATTGCTAATAACCACCTTCTGATTCTTTAGGACTAATTGCAAAGATACATAACTCATCATCGAACATATTTTTCCAAGAGTGACCTATTTCTTCTCTCCACCACACCATTTTATATAGGGATTACATGGTGTAGTAAACTGGGTTGGAATCCCAAACACTGACAATGAATCAGAAAAGATCATTCCTAACACATTATTGGCCATTTATCCCCTTGTCATGAATGACCTGGTCTCCATCTTTTCCTCTAGACAGGATTCGCAGGTTCCAAATAGTACAACCTGGATTGAATCCAATGTACTTATTTGAACACGAGCCTTTGGATCCTGTTAAGATAGATGTGACCTATTTCTAGGGTATCAATATATGTGTAAGATCCTCATGAGAGATTAGCCTTAACTTTTCTCTTTTTTTTGTTCGATGATGTAAATGCAATATAAAGGTATTTTGTAGACAAGTTATAGTATGAAGAGAGATGTTCAAAATACCAGAATAGACAACTTTGTCATTTCTTATGATAGAAACACCACTATCAAAAATGACATAAGATCCATCTATTCAAAATTTTGGAACATGATAAGGAACTCTCAAAAAACTAAACTATGTTTTTAGAACTTAAAGACAAGGCTTCAATTGCAACAACTGCGACTCTAGTCACGTTGCCTATGAAGACAATCATCTCATCACTTCTCAGCTTCCTTGTCAGCTTAAAAAGCCATGCAAGGTGTAACAATCATTATCAGTTTCTCTCGTTATCCACTACTCACAACTGAGTAGAAAATGAGCTGATATGTCTCAGTTACTATAGCAAGTGAAGTACCTTAACCCTTTGCCTTGAGTATTGAATGAAAAAATCTTCAATACTCAATCTTATCACACCACTACTCCCACTATTTCCCTTGTCTTTCTTGCCCCTTGGACCCTTCTTCTTCCCGTCATTCGACGAAGAAGATGGCTCTCCTTTGGCAATAACAAGTGCTTGCACATCTCTTTCCCACAACTTCCTTAGCCGTAACTAGAGTAACTCAAAAGAAGTATCTCTCTTGCTCATAACAGCATTGAGGCGGAAGTTCTTCATTAAAAGACTTGGGAAGAGAGTTCAGGATAATATCGACCATGCTCGTGCACTGAGCTGTGCTCACTCATAAAATTAACAAGATTACTCTCATCAAATTTAAATGAGCAGCTCAGTCCGACTCTCCGAACATTTTCTTGAGATTCAGCATGATGCTAATAGCATTGTCCATGCCCTGATGTTGGAGCTACAAGGCTTGTGACATTATACTCATAATATAGCATATAGCCACATTATTCGTCTTATGCCACCTTTTATGTAATTCATTTTTCTCATCAGTTGACTCATTGTTCGGACCATAAGAACGTGGAGTAGTAAGCAACACAAAAATTGTGTTTAGTTTGTGATAAAGATAAAAATCCAAAACTGCGTTTCCATTTTATATATGTGGACCGGTTAAAAGACTTTGTGCAAGAATAAAGAAACAGGAGACATAGACATATCTGAAAGTAAACAAAATTAAACATGTAAGAACATGAACGCATATAGTTCGTAACAATAATATTGTAACCTTTTGATAAAACAATATTAGTGAAACCTCCAACGGCTCAAAGAATTCCATATGTAAGCCACGTGGGGTGGACAGTTACACACGAACTCCTCAACCAGACTTTTTACCTAGTCATTTAATTTCTATCCATGTCAACTTAACCTTTTGACAAAAGAAATTAATAGTTGGCACCTTGACTAGACCATATCATCATCAAGAAGGGACTCCGTGGGGGAGTTGTACATTGTACTTGATATGATATCTAAGCAATAACCACATTTTAACCTTGAAAATTAAATTCTCGAAATTAACATACTCACGCGGACCATGTCGCTTTCAATTTAATTTTCTTGGTTATCTTATTTAATACCATTCTCCAAAGTACTTATGAAAATTACACAAGTAAGCCACGTGGGGTGGACCGTTACTGCATAACTCCCACTACTTTAATGGTTTAAATATTTTTTATAGAAACCTCTTCTGACAAACTTATGAGAAACAGATATGAAGTAAGCCACGTAGGGTGGACCGTTACTCATATTGCTAAACACTTTGTCTAGAGACCGCATGTGGAGGTCTACATAATTTTAAGAATAAAATTAATTAGAAATAACCACAATTTAACTTTGAAATTAAATTCTCGAATTTTGACATACTCACTCGGACCATGCCGCATTCAATTTAATTTCTTAGTTATCTTATTTAAATCCATCATCTAAAGTACTCGTGAAAAATTATACGAGTAAGCCACGTGGGGTGGACCGTTACTGCATAACTCCCACTACTTTAATGAATTTAAATATTTTTATAGAAACCTCATCTGACAAACTTATGAAAGAACAAACATGAAGTAAGCCACGTGGGGTGGACCGTTACTCATATTGCTAATCACTTTGTCTAGAGACCGCTTGTGGAAATCTAAATAATTTTAATCACCCATAAAATTATTAAGCTTAGTCTTTTTTTCTTTCAAAAGGTTTGTACATGCTCAAGCACATAATCCTAATCATGCTTATCTAGAACGCAACATGTAAAACATGCTTACAGAATTCTAAAAACATGCTTAAGAAAACGATAAAACTAGCATGCTTGTCTAAGCGCAGTTAATAAACACATATTAACAAGCATAGACAAAAACAGCATGCAAAGAGCATAAAAGATTAACACCACGGCATGCAAAGAACAATAATAACAGAATTAAAATTCTTCGTGACCCATTCGTGGAATCCCATTTCTAATCTATTACAATAAAACAATAGAAAAGAAATTAAAAATGGGCAAAAACAGCCCAAAAACGCCTAAAAAGGCTGAAAAAAACCGGACCAGCCCTTGCTTGGGCCCAAAACACGCGGCCCAGCCGCCCAGGCCCGTCCAGCAACGGCCCAGATCCGCAAGGAGCAGTCCAGGACCCGTCGACCCGCGCCCTGCCCGTCTGACCCGCCTCGACCCGCGTCTGGATTAGGGTTTGCGAGAAACAGGCGCCGCCTAGGGTTTCGCCGCTTAGCGCGGCGCCGCCACCTTCTTCGATAGCCGCCCCGGCGCGCACAGCAGCCGCCTGCAACAGCAGCAGACCCGACGTCTGGTCTTGGCGTGCTCGGCGATCTCGGCTCTCGGACAGCAGCTCGGCAGCAGCGGCCGCGCAGCGCACAGCCCCTGCTCCCCTTCGTCCAGCCTGACCTCACCTCGCCACCAGCAACAGCCCCGCACAGCGAGAGCACCAGCAGCAGCCTGCACGGCGACCCTCGGCACAGCAGCATCAGCCAACGGTGGCGGTGGCTCGCGGCGCACAGCGCCCTGCCCGTCTGCATCTTCGGCAGCCGTTGGTCTGTTTCGGCAGACCCCGGCGCTTGCTGCCGACAGACCACGCCCCGTCAGCCAGACTTCGCCCCCGTTCTGCCCAGCAAACGCCTCGCGCAGCAACACCAGCCCGGGCATGGGCGCGCGCACAGCTGCGCTGTGACTCGCGCGAAGGCGCAGCCACACGCACAGCGGTGCCCGACGTCCGTCTGCCCGACTCGGCCCTGTTCTGCTACACGCCCGGCGACAGCCCACAGCCCGGAGGCGTACGCGCCCCTCGGCCTTCTTTGTTCTCCAACCTCCGTTCCTCGATGTTGATTCGTCGTCATTCTCGTCTCGATTTCCAACAATTACAGATTACAAAGGAAAAACAAATACAATTTGAAATCCTAATCTAACCACGGATTTTCTCGTGGTGAAAAACGATTACAACGTCAAACGACGTATCCCACGAATCAACAGACCACGAAGAACAACAGCAGTTAAAACAACGCACATTATTAATCGTACATAAATTAATAATAGAGCCAAGAAATTAATCCTGGGCTCTGATACCAATTGAAGGAATATTAAACTGAATTAACGTTCCGCTTTGCCCGATGATCGTTTCTTGGATTATTATTAATTTATCAAACAACGATTAATCCTAACATGCTCCTATGAATTTAACAGCTGCACGTTGGAGTTCAGAAATACCTGAAGAATTCCTAAGAATTCGTCAATCTGTCGCTGAACAGGTCAGCCAACTTCAACGCTCCGTTTGACCCCTCAAACGACCTCCAATCGTATTTTGTGCAGAAATACGACTTCTTCGTCTTCGAGAGAGATTTCCGTGGCCGCCTGATTCGTCTGAATTGGAGTTCTGTGGAGGAAGTTATGGCCGTTTTACGGAGACTGCCAGAACATGGTTTCCTGCGAAAATCTGACTCCAGCTCTGATCTTCTCGACTGTATCCCGCTCAGCTTTCACCGTTGGATGGACAACGATCTATGAAAGTCCCAAGAGAGAAATAAGTCCCACACGTTTTTCTTCCCTGCGCCCCATAGTTCTCAAAAACCTAATATTTTATCAGTGTGTTTTCCTGAGAGCTGACAGCTGTATTTAATTAAAATTAAATACGTGTGGGCACAGAATTAGTGTAGGAGGCGTTTTTCTCTCCTTCTAGGGCTAGGAGTCTTTGGGCCAGTCCAGGGACCAGATACAAGGAATAAAGATGGGCCTCAAATAAATTAATTTATCTATGGTCAGCCCAGACCATAATTAATTTATAAATATCAGTTCATTCCACTAGAGAACCGATACTGACTTACCCCTTTATTGCCGGTGATGAGTCGGGGGCTTGTATTTAGACTTATTAAATCTCCGTATTTAAAATATCCGACATCCATTAATTAATTAGAGCTCTGACAGCTTAAATTAATTAATCTCTTTATAAATCCTTAAGCAGTACCACTCAAACTTTATTATTACGCCTGAACTTAATCAACCTGCAGGGTTTAGCGTAATAAACCTTATTGAGCTCCTTAAGGGGATGTCATTATCCTATACCGGATACGGGTACTAATACAGATAATCAAATATCATATATTAACCGCTATCACCCAAGATACAGAGTACTCGAGTTAGTATATAACTTTCACCCATAGTAAGTCAAAGTGATATACGAATTAACATATATATCTGAATACTTATTAGTATTAAGATCTTATAAGTCACCGAGATCTTGATTCTTCACTTAAGTCAGATAGAAGAATACATCTCAACTGTGGTCCTATCAATACGTAATGACGTACCAGTATAGACAAGTAGCCAAGACAAACTACTTCCATCTATACTGCAGCCTAAACCAATAACTTGTCCTAGAGTTATTTCGACTGTGATCATATTATATCTCTTAAGGTTATTCCAATTATATGGTCTTCTGTGATCTACAACACACCATATAATCTACTTATATAGAGATAAAGAACATACATATGCAATCATGAACACAATCAGATAGGAGATTAGATAGTGAACTTAGGAAACATTGTATACAAGCATAAAACGTTCTTGCTTTCAGTATACAAATCCAACAATGTTTCCTATTACCACTATCTAATCTCCTATCTGATTGTGTTCATGATTGCACATGTATGTCCCTTATCTCTTTATAATTAGATTATATGGTGTGTTGTAGATCACAGAAGATCATATAATTGGAATAACCTTAAGAGATATAAGAATGATCACAGCCGAGATGACTTCAGGACGAGTCATTGGTTTAGGCTGCGGTATAGATGGAAGTAGTTTGTCTTGACTACTTGTCTATACTGGTACGTCATAACGTATTGATAGGACCACAGTGAGATGTATTCTTCTATCTGACTTAAGTGAAGAATCAAAGATCTCGGCGACTTATAAGATCTTAATACTAATAAGGTTTCAAATATATATGTTGATTCGT
Organism: Salvia miltiorrhiza; assembly: GCF_028751815.1. Taxonomy (NCBI): domain Eukaryota; kingdom Viridiplantae; phylum Streptophyta; class Magnoliopsida; order Lamiales; family Lamiaceae; genus Salvia; species Salvia miltiorrhiza. The sequence goes on along the minus strand of NC_080387.1, from coordinate 10,950,365 downwards.
ATATCACTTTGATTTACTATGGGTGAGAGTTATATAGTAACTTGAGTACTCTGTATCTTGGGTGATAGCGGTCAATATATGATATTTGGTTATCTGTATTAGTACCCGTATCCGGTATAGGATAATGACATCCCCTTAAGGAACTCAATAAGGTTTATTGCGTCAAACCCTGCAGGTTGATTAAGTTCAGGCGCAATAATAAGGTTTGAGTGGTACTACTTAAGGATTACAAAGAGATTAATTAATTTAAGCTATCAGAGCTATAATTAATTAGTGGATGTAGGATATTTTAAATACGGAAATTTAATAAGTCTAAATACAAGCCCGACTCATCACCGGCAATAAAGGGGTAAGTCAGTATTGGTTCTTTAGTGGAATGAACTAATATTTATATATTAATTATGGTCTGGGCTGACCATGGAGAATTAATTTATTTGAGGCCCATCTTTATTCCTTCTATATGGTCCCTGGACTGGCCCAAAGTCTCCTTGCCCTAGCAGAGGAAGAAAACGCCTAACACTAGGAAACTGGCGCCCCACACGTATTTATTTATTTAAATACAGCTGTCTGCTCTCAGGAAAAACACACTAACTAATTAGGGTTTTGAGAGAGCAGAAATAGGCGCCAGCGTGAAAGGCAGAATTCTCTCTTGGGACTTTCAAAGCTCGTTGTCCATCCAACGGTGAAAGCTGAGCGGGATACAGTTCAGAAGATCTGAGCTGGAGTCAGATTTTCGCAGGAAATCAAGTTCTGGCAGTTTCGGGAGAACGGCCATAACTTCCTTCACAAAACTCCGATTCAAGCGAAACAGGCGGCCACAGAAAGCTCTCTCGAAGACGAAGAAGTCTTATTTCTGGGAAAAATACGATTTGAGGACGTTTGAGGCTTCAAACGAAGGATTGAAGCTGATTGGTCTGTTCAGCTGCGAATTTGACGAATTCTTCTGAATTCTTCAGGTATTTCTAACTCCAACGTGCAGCAATTAAATTCATAGGAGCATGTCAGGATTAATCGTTGTATGCTAAATTAAGATATCCAAGAAACGATCCCGTTGGGGCTAATAATCCTTCATGTGGAATTTGGACTCCATCTTGTTGAATCTTTCAGTCAACAAAGCATATTGACTGAAGAAGTCCTCGGGCTTGAGTTCCGTTGGTTCCTTCGTTTGCTTCTTGCTTTCTCTCGCTGAAGCTTTCAGTGCTGCTCCTCTTGAGGTTGAAGGACCATCTTCGTCTGATCCTCCAGCCTTCTTGATTCCAAGATTTCTCTGGATGTCGAACTCATTTGCCAAGAGATCAGAGAAAAGCTTGTTTGTCGGGAGCTGACTGAATCCAGGCTTATTCTGATGAGCGACTGAGTAGATTTGCCATTCTCCTCGTGGCAGTGCTCGAAGAATCTTCAGGTTGATTTCCCATTGTGTGTACTTGTCTTTCCAAATGGATTGAACTTCATTCAGGATTCATTCTTGAGCATGAGGAAGGAGTCGAACTTCTGGCAAGCTATGGATAGCTTATTCTCCTTGATTTCCTCGGAACCTACGCACATTCTTTCAAGAATGTCCCACATCTCCTTTGCAGTTCCGCACTTGATGATCTTAGTGACATACTTGTCAGGAACGGTGCCAGAGATGATGGTTTTGGCGAGGTTGTCTAGCTCATCTTGCTTCCTTTCTTCTGTGGTGAAGTCTGCCTTTTGCTTGACTTGGACCTCATCGTATGGATCCCGATTTGGATCAACGGGAACTCTTTTAACGATTTCGGTGATGGTGATCGGTCCGTTGGTGATGACTTTCCACATTCGGCAATGTTGGGCGGTGAGGAAGCTTTCAAGCTGAAACTTCCATATGTCGTATTTTTCAATACTAAACATAGGTATAGAGGATAATCTGTTGTAGTTAGTCTCCATCAAAAAAGAGAGAACAGATAACAACATATAAAGCAAATAGCAAGCACTTTTTGAAAGAGAAAAACTTTTCGAGACCTTTGACAAAAAGGATCTAGTTCAATTAGAACCTAATCAGAAACAGAGTGTCCTTGCGAACAACCTGCTCTGATACCAATTGTTAGGTCCGGAGGGTCTCGAATAGGTGTATGGGGGGGGAGGGGAATACACCTATGGGCTATTTTTCTCCTCGAAGATAGAGGGATCTCAAGATAGAGATCAAAACGAAACTTTACAAGCAAACTACGACACCTGTTAACAAAAAGGAGTTTTAACCAAACAGGGTTGACGACTGATACTGAAAACTCTTCAGTAAGGAGTTATCAGTTAAGTTACTGGAACTTAATTGATGCACGTAAAGGCTTCAGTCGAGTTTGCTAAAACAGAGATGATATCACTCTTCCTGACTATCAGATGATAGAACAGTCAAATTGATATCATAGGCAGCGGAAATAACTTTGTTTCGTAATAGCCTCGATTGAGCACATTGTTAGTCTTAGGTTTCTCTTTGCAGTTATTCAGTATTTAGTTTATCAAACGAAAGAACACAAGTAAGAATGTAAAACTGAAAGCTATAAATAACACAAAGACTTTTACGTGGTTCGGAAAACACTTCCTACATCCACGGTCGGTTGATCAGACCAACAATCCACTCCGCAAGTGCTTAACTGGTGCATTGCAAACCGAACCGTGTGCTTGCCGGGTGCACACAACCGTACCACTGAAGATTCCACTCTTCAGTACCAATACTTCACTCGCGTTGGATTTCTCACTCCTAGCACAACCCGCGCTAGGATCTCATGGAGTCAGAGTACCTTCCTGAACTCCTTACCAATCAAACACTCGATTGTATCTCTCGAAAAGAGATTTGAAAACTTGCCAACTATACTTCAAAAAACGAATTTTTTGGAGCAAGTTTGACCTAGGCTTCTAGGTAAACAGAGGTTTGCCTAAGGTCTAAGAGAATGTGTGTAATCAGCAGTGACTGATTTTTGATTTTGGAATTCTCTTCTTCGATTCAAGCTTTGGGGAGGTTAAGCTTTTGGCTGAGAAACTATTTTGGCAGTTCAGTCCGAGGAAGAATGTTTAACTGATACTTGACCTTATGATGAGCCCATGTTTGTGCTCGTTTTTCGCGTCTATTTTAGGTCTAGATAGAGTCTTTTTCCTTTGTTTTGCTAGAGTCAGTCGCCTGGGAGGGCGTAGTTCCAGGGCAGGCCCGTTCTTTGGGCAGAAGGTGCTTTTAAGGCATAATGTTGTTGCATTCCGCGAAAGATTCATGAGTTTGAAGCAGTGGAGTTTGGGACACTCAAAAGCTTGTTTTGAAGACTAAAAATCCGAGAAGCAGGATGTTGGGCAAACCGACTCTTTTGCCCATAGGTACCACGCGGGATCCAGTTGCATCGGAAGAAGGTTCTGGGCATAATGCAACTTCGGTTTAGGGAAGAAGTATGAGCACAGCTACAGAGCCAATTAGAGATTGAAGCAGCATGTTACAAAAACTTAGATGAAGTTTGGAGTTGCTCAAGGCAAACCGACCATTTTGCCCATAAGTACCGCACGGGACCCAGTTGCATGAGAAGATGATCGTGGGTAGAAGGTACAGACGGGGCAGAGAAGAAGAGTGCAGGAGATGGAGTACATAAATTCGTGCTGTGGGCAAAGGCACAATCTGATCAGAAGATGTAGATAAGGAAAGAAATCCAAAAACCTTATCCTTTGAGGTTTGGATAAGAACAAATCAGCCTCCAGATCTGGATGCTATCTCGGGCAGAAGGAGCCCTAATTCCAGCCCACTCCTTTTGGGCCCAGCTTGAGTAGCCCTAACTCATGCCTATAAATACCACATAGTTGTGAACCATTCAATAAAGAGGAGAGTAGAGAGGGAGGCACGAATTTTTGACAGACCATTGCTGTAGTTTTACTTTCCATAGTTAGGTAGGAGTAGTCGCCCCTTATGGGCATAGTAGTTTAATTTTCTGTTCATGTTTTATGTGGCACTTTTGGCCGTAAGTACCCTTTTGCCTTAAGTAAGTTTCTATTTCAGTTTTTACTTTATGTTTTCCTTTATGTCTTTTGCCTTTGTTATTTATTTTATGTTTGGCTAAGTTTTATATTCTGATTTGGGCAAGATGATCTAAGCATGAACACTTAACTCGAGAGGTCTAATTTGGGCATAACAATTGTATGAGCATATTCCCGATACACTAGGTTTGATTCCAAAAAGGTTGTAACAACTTGGTTAAATAATTGATCACTAGTTAACTAGGGAGTTCTGGCCACAAGTAATACTTTGGGCATAAGGCGAAACGCCATCGACCTCCAAAATAGTACAACGAGTGTTGGAGCGGTGACTGTTGTGAAATATCGGCGTAAGAGTCAAGTGGGTCTATCTAGATCTTAAAGCATTCTGGGCAAAGCACAACTAGCGATAGGCCATCGCAGAGAGCGTGGATGTTGCCCGGGGTAGTTGATTTCCATTAGCTGACCCTTCTAAGGGATCATACACTGAAAGGATAGATTGGGCAAGGGGTTTTTGCGTGCGTGACGAGTGACAATAGGGGCGCAACAATTCTTATGCCTATAACCACTAGTATGCGAGTATAGTGATTTATCTTTGCACCAATGATCGAGTGTCCAGTTCATGTTTAGTGATTCGAACCCAAGTCAGAATTGTTTGTTATTTGATTTATCTACATTGTTATTTCAGTTTAGGTTGGAAACCCGTTCTGCCCATAAGCACGTTTTGGTCAGAACATTACAGGATACAAAACCCTTTTTAGTGACACCCTTGCAGGAGAAGTTACTGCTCAGTTCCCTGTGGATTCGACTCTGGACTTACCACTAGCAAGTCTAGTTATGGGCACAGGATAAATTTATTTGCACGAAGCTCAAACGACGGCTTCGTCAAATTAGCGCCGTTGCCGGGGAACTGAGAGCGCTAGTAATTTCTTTTGCCTTTTGAGTTTGTTTGGATTTTAGTTTATTTTTGTTGCTTGGTTCAGGAAAGGGGTTTCTCTTGAGCCCTCACCCACGTTTGCCCAAAGCAAATTGTGTGGTGGGGGCTCCCAAAACTTCATCCAGGTCTGTTCAGTTTTTTTTTTATCTGTTTTGGTTGACCCCCTCTAAACACCCACTTTGCCCAAAGCAAAGTGTGTGTGTGGGGAGGGTCACCCTTTTTGTTTTCGTTTGTTGTTGGTATTCTGATCACTATTTTTATAGCAACAATAACTGCAACTAAACAGTACAATTGTAGTACGCAAATAGCAAGCAGAGTATCGTATCCACAGAGACTGTAAAACGAAATCACTCTATCTACTTCCTAAACAGACTCTCACAGTATGCAAGTGAAACGAAATTGAAGGTGAATTACGAACTAAATTTAACTAAATTAAAACTAAAGAGCATATCAATAACGATTACTTAACTCAAATATATGGAAAACTCTGACCCTAGGGATGTACTTTCACTAATCAACTACATGCATTTAACCTATTGATTCAATTACCAATTTTAATCCAACCCTGATGAAAGATCACTATATTATTCACAAGCGTCTCTAACGACCACCTATGAACGTAGATTAATTAATCCCTTTTCGCATTCAAGACTCCAAGGAATAAATTAACTCCCAAGCGTACACAAAGAATAGCTCCCTATAGTTTCACCTATCCCATTCAAGTGTCAAGGCTACTACTATATCATGCATTCCTGAATCGGCTGAACAATTATCGCATTCAAGACTCAAACTGCACAGCTAGACATGTAAATCATTGATCAGATAATTCACAAGAGAATAGGCACCAGGAATCATGAATCACAAGTTGGAGGGCAAATTGATATCAATAAATCAAAAACACATAATCAATCAGCTATATACAAACCCTAGGTTCAGATTAAAAGACTAGCCAGACATAATAAAATCATACATAACCATAATTAAATTGAACGCAATTGTAAAAATAAATTGTATAAAAACCGAATTAAAACGATTGTAGCGGCTTGAATCTTCAATCTTGATCCAAGCCTTGAAAACTGGAAAGCTAAAATATTCTAAAGCTATAAAACTGAAATATGAATGTTGGGAACTGAAAAACTAAAGCTGGGAACCCTAGATAGGTCAAAAGAAGACCTATTTATAGTGTCAAGGTAAAATACAGTGTTTGAAACCCAGAAGAACTCCAAAAACGCGCAAAACTGAAAAATCCGGGTAGCCGGCGACCTGCCCGGCGACCCATCCGGCGGTCGCCGGCCCAAGCACAAAAATCCTTCATCTGGCGGCGATCGCCGCGTCTTTTCCAACGTTCCAGAAGATCCGGCGACCCAGGCGGCGGTCGCCGGTCAGGTCGCCGGAAATCCTTCTTCGGGCGGTGGTCAACGGTGTTTGACCGCCGGGTTCTGACTACTGCGCGCGATGTTTTCGTTTCGGTCATAACTTTCTCGTCCGAACTCGGATTTGCGATCCGTTTGCGCTCACGAACTCGTATCGAGATGATCTACAACATCTATTTCAGGACATTGTTCCAAATTCGAACTCAATAAATCTGAAAATTCCTTGAAAGTTCGAGTAAGAATCATGTTTCACAAGATAAAGCAAATTAAGCACAAAACAATCATCCAACACTCAATTTCCTATAAAATTAACATCATATGAACATTAAAAACCATGGAAATATGAGTGTTATCAACTCCCCCAAACTTAATCCATTGTTCGTCCTCGAATAATGAGAAGAACACAAACAATAACACGAATGGGTAAGAAATCTAGCTCATCGATGCCTCCGAAAGATAAAGATGATAGAATTCTCAAATCCTCAATAATTAAGCACAAAATTCACCAATAAACACAACCTATAGCAAAATCAACCTTGACATTCCAAACAATTGAATCTCACAAGATATGTGTATCACTCAACTCTCAATTTGATGGAATAGGACGTGTATGCTCTCATCGAATTCAATGCAATATAGATCACTTACCATAGGCTTGTCAATCGTCTACAATCTCCATCGCTAATAGTGTGCCAAGACTAAGATCAAATAGGTCTTTATTTTTTTTTGGGTTATAATGTAGGGACATTGGTTAAGGTAGGGAAATATAGGCTAAGTGACTCAAATAAATCAAGAACACCAACCTTATGACTTCACTAATCAAGTATGGAATAAATTCCATCTTCCACCCAACTATATCACCATAATCAACACAACTCAAGGGATTTAATCATCACAAAACATAACTAAACACTCTTTTATGCTCTCAACTTATTTCCAACACACAAAGTCGATTTTCAAATAAATATCTCAATATACACTCGACTTTATACTTTTTTTCTCTTTTTTTTTCTTTTTTTTTTTCTTTTCTTTCCACCACTTTTCTAGAGCTTATAAGAGTAAATAGTATCATAATATCATCCCTTCTTTTTCACAACCCACTATAATATTCACCACACAAAGATTCCCATATACTTCATACCCCCTATCATCTAGCTAAAGAATAAAAGCTAAATAGGCTCAAAGTAACAAAGGATAATTTTTTCAAGGACAGTGTTTGGGATAATAATGTGGCTAGCAAAAGATGGCCTAAAATCATCTCCTAATCCTGGGCACAACAGCAACCTCGACACAGAAACCATGACAAGTTCTAGAAGATCACCACATGCAATGACAAAACTCACAACAAAGAATAAACTGTGTATGATAAACAGATATAGCTCAAAATCTCACAGGTTTATTCAACGTCTAAAAGTCAAGGTCAAAATCACTCTAAAATTATGCAAATTAGTTTCAATATGCTCAAATCATCAAAGAAAATCAAATTCCAATTTTTTTTTCACAGAAATCATCATTGGCATCTCACCAGAAATCTAAAGGAGCATTAATCAACTCAAAAACAAAACAAACACACACCACCAACCAAGCAAGATAAAACAATAAAGCTAACAAAAAGATAAAAGTGATACACATATCTACTCTCACCCCCCTCCCCCAAACTTATTACAGAACATAAGTTCGAAAATAAGTTTGGAGGGATGATGATATGTGTGTCACTACTCACAGAAATACATGCTCCATGGTGGTGGTATGAACCAAGCGCGAGTTCCCGCATCTTCCAAGCTCAACGCTGCACTAAAAACCCCAAAACAAAGAAAACAAAGAAAACAAAGAAACAAAAAGAAACTAAACGAAAGGAAAACAAAACAAAGAAAACGGTTGGATTACCTCCCAACAAGTGCTTAATTTAACGTCTAGAGCTTGACGATACCTCAAAAACTCATGGAGGTCGGAAACAGCACTCTAACCATTGGAAAACTTTTCTACTCTTGGGTGCCCTCTCCACAAAAACACTTCTCTTGGCTCGGACATCCTCCACAAGCATTGCCCCCTTCTCATTCTTGTTCCGAAAAATCCGAAATTTCACTTTTTTCTTCTTGGGGGTATGGGTTTTCAAAGACCCCCCATCATGCTCCAAAAACAAACACATCTCAAAAGTCAGAACTTCTTTTGGCTTTGGAGTTTTTTTCTTGGCTTCATACTTGGACAGCTCATTCTTCTCAACCTCTTCATCCTCCAAATTTGCTAGAAAACTGTCAGCCAAATTAATCACTTCATTCTGGGGAACTTCCTTTGGTGGAGGTTTCTTGAAAATCACAGTTTCCCCATAGGCTCCCAATGTCATCGTCCCCCTTTGCATATCTAGCTTTGCTCCACAAGTGGCAAGGAAAGGTCTCCCTAACAGCAAAGGCATCTTTGGATCCTCCGGAATATCCAACACTACAAAGTCGACTGGGAATAAAAAATCACTCACCTTCACAAGCACATCTTCCGCAACTCCTAGAGGTTTAGAGCAAGACTTATCAATAAGCTGAATTGTCTTGTTGGTTGGCTTCAAATTCCCCAACTGCAACTTCCTATAAACTTTGAGAGGCATGACATTTATGCTTGCTCCGGTGTCACACATCACTTTCTCAAACAATGACTTTCCAATCTTCACAGAAATATTGAAGCTGCCCGGATCTTCTCTCTTTGGAGGTAATTGATACTCCTTCACTGCGAGCACCTCCTCAAATTCATTGAATGCACTCTTCTTTTCCATCACAGCCTTCACAATTTGCACCTCATTTGGCTTGTTTCTCAAGATCTCCACTGAAGGAATATTCACAGCCAGCTTCTTAAATGTCTCCAAAAATTTGGAGCTTTGTTCATCTAATCTTGGCCTCGGGAATGGAAGAGGAGGAGAAACAGAAATACCTTCATCCTCAACTAAATTATCAACCACCCGGATGGAATGACATTGCTGATTTTGCTGAGGCTGTTGATGTTGGATCTTCGGATTGAACTGAGTGTTGCTAGGAAATTGGCCTGGCTTGTGCTGTGCAGCTGCTTGGTTGGCCATCTGACCAACTTGAGTCTCCAAAATCTGCACTTGCTTGGACAGTGCTGAAAAATTATTCCCAATATTTACCACCTGAGACTCCAAATTAGTCATCCTTGAACTAACAGTTGTCTCCATCCCAGTCATCTTCATTAACATCTGCTGCATCATATCCTCCATTGATACCTTCTTCGGCTCATTTATAACTCCTCCGCTAGACACAGAAAATCCAGGTGGAGGCTGCAAAGCATTGTTTGGATTACCGTAAGAAAGGTTAGGATGCGGGCGCGCTCCTGGCTGAAACTGTTGCTGACCCTGCTGAAATTGTTGATTTCTGCCATACATTCCTGGCTGTCCTCGCTGGAAATTCCCATAATTTATGCCATTCACATAATTGACATCTTCCATAACTGACGGATCTATCACAGCTTGCTCAGGACGTCCAACATTCAACTCGCCAAGTTTTGTAGTCAACTCTGCCAGCTGTGTAGCCATTGCTGTCTGCTGCGTAGCCATCGCTGCTTGTTGAGTAACCATTGCTGCAATAGGATCAGAACTGGAAGCAGCTGCAACCTTCTTCAATTGTATTCGCTCAGATGGCCATTGGTAGCTTGTAGAAGCCATACTATCAATAATGTTCCATGCATCAGAACTGCTCTTCTGAAGTAGAGAGCCACCTGCAGCTGTATCCATGTGCATCCTTGTACGCTCCCCGCAGGCATTGTAGAACATTATCACTAGCGTGCCTTCATCAAATCCATGGCTTGGGCACTTTCTGAGCTTCTCCTGATACCGTTCCCAAGTCTCCGCTAGCTTTTCTCCATCGTACTGCTGAAACTTGCACGATGTCCATCTTCAACTTCAATGTAAGGCCAGGCGGATGGAACTTGCGTAGGAATGCATGAGCCAAATCCTCCCACACGATATTCTCTCCCAGCTGCAGCGTATGATACCACGACTTCGCCTTATCCCGCAGTGAGAAGGGAAAAAGACAAAGACGGATAATGTCATCAGGGACACCATTCATCTTCACCGTGCTACACAGCTCCAGAGAATGCGCCAGGTGCGTATTAGGGTCCTCGATCGCCTGTCCACCATATTGGCTCTGTTGGACCATCGTGATCAAACCCGTTTTCAGCTCAAAGTTGTTGACGTTCACTCGTGGGGGCTCCTGGTACACATACTGTGGAATGAACGCTTCATTGATGGCTGGTTGTTTCTGAGCCTCTGTCATCTCCTGTGCATCAAGCAGCTTCTTCAACTGCTCTTGCAGAGCTCGAATTTGGATTTGCTCAGGAGTAGCCATCGTATCTGTCTCAAATAAAAACAAAAATAAAAAAACAAAAAACTGCAACTAAAGAATAAAACCTATAGTACTGTAGAATCCTATCGAAAATATTAAAGCAACTTCTTAACAGTCCCCGGCAACGGCGCCAAAAAGTTGATCACTATTTTTATAGCAACAAAAACTGCAACTAAACAGTGCAATTGTAGTACGCAAATAGCAAGCAGAGTATCGTATCCACAGAGACTGTAAAACGAAATCACTCTATCTACTTCCTAAACAGACTCTCACAGTATGCAAGTGAAACGAAATTGAAGGTGAATTACGAACAAAATTTAACTAAATTAAAACTAAAGAGCATATAAATAACGATTACTTAACTCAAATATATGGAAAACTCTGACCCTAGGGATGTACTTTCACTAATCAACTACATGCATTTAACCTATTGATTCAATTACCAATTTTAATCCAACCCTGATGAAAGATCACTATATTATTCACAAGCGTCTCTAACGACCACCTATGAACGTAGATTAATTAATCCCTTTTCGCATTCAAGACTCCAAGGAATAAATTAACTCCCAAGCGTACACAAAGAATAGCTCCCTATAGTTTCACCTATCTCAGTCAAGTGTCAAGGCTACTACTATATCATGCATTCCTGAATCGGCTGAACAATTATCGCATTCAAGACTCAAACTGCACAGCTAGACATGTAAATCATTGATCAGATAATTCACAAGAGAATAGGCACCAGGAATCATGAATCACAAGTTGGAGGGCAAATTGATATCAATAAATCAAAAACACATAATCAATCAGCTAAATACAAACCCTAGGTTCAGATTAAAAGACTAGCCAGACATAATAAAATCATACATAACCATAATTAAATTGAACGCAATTGTAAAAACAAATTGTATAAAAACCAAATTAAAACGATTGTAGCGGCTTGAATCTTCAATCTTGATCCAAGCCTTGAAAACTGGAAAGCTAAAATATTCTAAAGCTATAAAACTGAAATATGAATGTTGGGAACTGAAAAACTAAAGCTGGGAACCCTAGATAGGTCAAAAGAAGACCTATTTATAGTGTCAAGGTAAAATACAGTGTTTGAAACCCAGAAGAACTCCAAAAACGCGCAAAACTGAAAAATCCGGGTAGCCGGCGACCTGCCCGGCGACCCATCCGGCGGTCGCCGGCCCAAGCACAAAAATCCTTCATCTGGCGGCGATCGCCGCGTCTTTTCCAACGTTCCAGAAGATCCGGCGACCCAGGCGGCGGTCGCCGGTCAGGTCGCCGGAAATCCTTCTTCGAGCGGTGGTCAACGGTGTTTGACCGCCGGGTTCTGACTGCTGGGCGCGATGTTTTCGTTTCGGTCATAACTTTCTCGTCCGAACTCGGATTTGCGATCCGTTTGCACTCACGAACTCGTATCGAGATGATCTACAACTTATATTTCAGGACATTGTTCCAAATTCGAACTCAATAAATCTGCAAATTCCTTGAAAGTTCGAGTAAGAATCATGTTTCACAAGATAAAGCAAATTAAGCACAAAACAATCATCCAACACTCATATGAACATTAAAAACCATGGAAATGTGAGTGTTATCAAGTGAAACGAAATTGAAGGTGAATTACGAACTAAATTTAACTAAATTAAAACTAAAGAGCATATAAATAACGATTACTTAACTCAAATATATGGAAAACTCTGACCCTAGGGATGTACTTTCACTAATCAACTACATGCATTTAACCTATTGATTCAATTACCAATTTTAATCCAACCCTGATGAAAGATCACTATATTATTCACAAGCGTCTCTAACGACCACCTATGAACGTAGATTAATTAATCCCTTTTCGCATTCAAGACTCCAAGGAATAAATTAACTCCAAATAGCATATAAAGAATAGCTTCCTATAGCTTCACCTATCGCATTCAAGACTCAAGGCTAACACTATATCATGCATTCCTGAATCGGCTGAACAATTATCGCATTCAAGACTCAAACTGAACAGCTAAACATGTAAATCATTGATCATATAATTCACAAGAAATTAAGCACCAGGAATCATGAATCACAAGTTGGAGGGCAAATTGATATCAATAAATCAAAAACACATAATCAATCAGCTATATACAATCCCTAGGTTCAGAATAAAAGAACTAGCCAGACATAATAAAATCAAACATAAACATAATTAAATTGAACGCAATTGTAAAAACAAATTGTATAAAAACCGAATTAAAACGATTGTAGCGGCTTGAATCTTCAATCTTGATCCAAGCCTTGAAAACTGGAAAACAAAAATATTCTAAAGCTATAAAACTGAAATATGAATGTTGGGAACTGAAAAACTAAAGCTGGGAACCCTAGATAGGTCAAAAGAAGACCTATTTATAGTGTCAAGGTAAAATACAGTGTTTGAAACCCAGAAGAACTCCAAAAACGCGCACAACTGAAAAATCCGGGTAGCCAGCGACCTGACCGGCGACCCATCCGGCGGTCGCCGGCCCATGCACAAAAATCCTTCATCTGGCGGCGATCGCCGCGTATTTTCCAACGTTCCAGAAGATCCGGCTACCTAGGCGGCGGTCGCCGGTCAGGTCGCCGGAAAGCCTTCTTCGGGCGGTGGTCAACGGTGTTTGACCGCCGGGTTCTGACTGCTGCACGCGATGTTTTCGTTTCGGCCATAACTTTCTCGTCCGAACTCGGATTTGCGATCCGTTTGCGCTCACGAACTCGTATCGAGATGATCTACAACCTCTATTTCAGGACATTGTTCCAAATTCGAACTCAATAAATCTGCAAATTCTTTCAAAGTTCAAGTAAGAATCATGTTTCACAAGATAAAGCAAATTAAGCACAAAACAATCATCCAACACTCAATTACCTATAAAATTAACATCATATGAACATTAAAAACCATGGAAATATGAGTGTTATCAACTCCCCCAAACTTAATCCATTGTTCGTCCTCGAATAATGAGAAGAACACAATCAATAACACGAATGGGTAAGAACTCTAGCTCATCGATGCCTCCGAAAAATAAAGAATAATAGAATTCTCAAATCCTTAATAATTAAACATAAAATTCACCAATAAACACAACCTATAGCAAAATCAACCTTGACATTCCAAACAAATGAATCTCACAAGGTATGTGTATCACTCAACTCTCAATTTAATGGAATAGGACGTGTATGCTCTCATCGATTTCAATGCAATATAGATCACTTACCATAGGCTTGCCAATCGTCTACAATCTCCATCGCTAAAAGTGTGCCAGAACTAAGATCAAATAGGTCTTTATTTTTGGGTTATAATGTAGGGACATTGGTTAAGGTAGGGAAATATAGGCTAAGTGACTCAAATAAATCAAGAACACCAACCTTATGACTTCACTAATCAAGTATGGAATAAATTCCATCTTCCACCCAACTATATCACCATAATCAACACAACTGAAGGGATTTAATCATCACAAAACATAACTAAACACTCTTTTATGCTCTCAATTTATTTCCAACACACAAAGTCGATTTTCTAACAAATATCTCAATATACACTCGACTTTATACTTTTTTCTCTTCTCTTTTTTTTTCCTTTTATTTTCTTTTTTTTTTTTTTTTGAACAACTTTTTTTTTCTTTTCTTTTCTTTCCACAACTTTTCTAGAGCTCATAAGAGTAAATAGTAACACAAAATCATCCCTTTTTTTTCACAACCCACTATGAATATTCACCACACAAAGATTCCCATATACTTCATCACCCCCTATCATCCAGCTAAAAAAAATAAAAGCTAAATAGGCTCAAAGTGGATAACAAAGGATAATTTTTTCAAGGACAGTGTTTGGGATAATAATGTGGCTAGCAAAAGATGGCCTAAAATCATCTCCTAATCCTGGGCACAACAGCAACCTCGACACAGAAACCATGGCAAGTTCTAGAAGATCACCACATGCAATGACAAAACTCACAACAAAGAATAAACTGTGTATGATAAACAGATATAGCTCAAAATCTCACAGGTTTATTCAACGTCTAAAAGTCAAGGTCAAAATCACTCTACAATTATGCAAATTAGTTTCAATATGCTCAAATCATCAAAGAAAATCAAATTCCAATTTTTTTTTTCACAGAAATCATCATTGGCATCTCACCAGAAATCTAAAGGAGCAATAATCATCTCAAAAACAATCACACACCACCAACCAAGCAGGATAAAACAATAAAGCTAACAAAAAGATAAAAGTGATACACATATCTACTCTCACCCCCCTCCCCCAAACTTATTACAGAACATAAGTTCGAAAATAAGTTTGGAGGGATGATGATATGTGTGTCACTACTCACAGAAAAAGCATGCTCCATGGTGGTGGTATGAACCAAGCGCGAGTTCCCGCATCTTCCAAGCTCAACGCTGCACTAAAAACCCCAAAACAAAGAAAACAAAGAAAACAAAGAAAACAAAGAAACAAAAAGAAACTAAACGAAAGGAAAACAAAACAAAGAAAACGGTTGGGTTACCTCCCAACAAGTGCTTAATTTAACGTCTAGAGCTTGACGATACCTCAAAAACTCATGGAGGTCGGAAACAGCACTCTAACCATTGGAAAGCTTTTCTACTCTTGGGTGCCCTCTCTACAAAAACACTTCTCTTGGCTCGGACATCCTCCACAAGCATTGCCCCCTTCTCATTCTTGTTCCGAAAAATCCGAAATTTCACTTTTTTCTTCTTGGGGGTATGGGTTTTCAAAGACCCCCCATCATGCTCCAAAAACAAACACATCTCAAAAGTCAGAACTTCTTTTGGCTTTGGAGTTTTTTTCTTGGCTTCATACTTGGGCAGCTCATTCTTCTCAACCTCTTCATCCTCCAAATTTGCTAGAAAACTGTCAGCCAAATTAATCACTTCATTCTGGGGAACTTCCTTTGGTGGAGGTTTCTTGAAAATCACAGTTTCCCCATAGGCTCCCAATGTCATCGTCCCCCTTTGCATATCTAGCTTTGCTCCACATGTGGCAAGGAAAGGTCTCCCTAACAGCAAAGGCATCTTTGGATCCTCCGGAATATCCAACACTACAAAGTCGACTGGGAAGAAAAAATCACTCACCTTCACAAGCACATCTTCCGCAACTCCTAGAGGTTTAGAGCAAGACTTATCAATAAGCTGAATTGTCTTGTTGGTTGGCTTCAAATTCCCCAGCTGCAACTTCCTATAAACTTTGAGAGGCATGACATTTATGCTTGCTCCGGTGTCACACATCACTTTCTCAAACAATGACTTTCCAATCTTCACAGAAATATTGAAGCTGCCCGGATCTTCTCTCTTTGGAGGCAATTGATACTCCTTCACTGCGAGCACCTCCTCAAATTCATTGAATGCACTCTTTTTTTCCATCACAACCTTCACAATTTGCACCTCATTTGGCTTGTTTCTCAAGATCTCCACGGAAGGAATATTCACAGCCAGCTTCTTAAATGTCTCCAAAAATTTGGAGCTTTGCTCATCTAATCTTGGCCTCGGGAATGGAAGAGGAGGAGAAACAGAAATACCTTCATCCTCAACTAAATTATCAACCACCCGGATGGAATGACATTGCTGATTTTGCTGAGGCTGTTGATGTTGGATCTTCGGATTGAACTGAGTGTTGCTAGGAAATTGGCCTGGCTTGTGCTGTGCAGCTGCTTGGTTGGCCATCTGACCAACTTGAGTCTCCAAAATCTGCACTTGCTTGGACAGTGCTGAAAAATTATTCCCAATATTTACCACCTGAGACTCCAAATTAGTCATCCTTGAACTAACAGTTGTCTCCATCCCAGTCATCTTCATTAACATCTGCTGCATCATATCCTCCATTGATACCTTCTTCGGCTCATTTATAACTCCTCCGCTAGACACAGAAAATCCAGGTGGAGGCTGCAAAGCATTGTTTGGATTACCGTAAGAAAGGTTAGGATGCGGGCGCGCTCCTGGCTGAAACTGTTGCTGACCCTGCTGAAATTGTTGATTTCTGCCATACATTCCTGGCTGTCCTCGCTGGAAATTCCCATAATTTCTGCCATTCACATAATTGACATCTTCCATAACTGACGGATCTATCACAGCTTGCTCAGGACGTCCAACATTCAACTCACTAAGTTTTGTAGTCAACTCTGCCAGCTGTGTAGCCATTGCTGTCTGCTGCGTAGCCATCGCTGCTTGTTGAGTAACCATTGCTGCAATAGGATCAGAACTGGAAGCAGCTGCAACTTTCTTCAATTGTATTCGCTCAGATGGCCATTGGTAGCTTGTGGAAGCCATACTGTCAATAATGTTCCATGCGTCAAAACTACTTTTCTGGAGTAGAGAGCCACCTGCAGCTGTATCCATGTGCATCTTTGTACGCTCCCCGCAGGCATTGTAGAACATTATCACAAGCGTGCCCTCATCGAATCCATGGCCTGGGCACTTTCTGAGCTTCTCCTGATATCGCTCCCAGGTTTCCGCTAGCTTTTCTCCATCGTACTGTTGAAACTGCACGATGTCCATCTTCAATTTCAGCGTAAGGCCAGGCGGATGAAACTTGCGTAGGAACGCATGAGCTAAATCTTCCCACACGATATTATTTCCCAGCTGTAGCGTATGATACCACGACTTCGCCTTATCCCGCAGTGAAAAGGGAAAAAGACGAAGACGGATAATGTCATCAGGGACACCATTCATCTTCACCGTGCTACACAGCTCCAGGAAATGCGCCAGGTGCGCATTAGGGTCTTCGATCGCCTGTCCATCATATTGGCTCTGTTGGACCATCGTGATCAAACCCGTTTTCAGCTCAAAGTTGTTGACGTTCACTCGTGGGGGCTCCTGGTACACATACTGTGGTATGAACGCTTCATTGATGGCTGGTTGTTTCTGAGCCTCTCTTGTCTCCTGTGCATCAAGCAGCTTCTTCAACTGCTCTTGCAAAGCTCGAATTTGGATTTGCTCTGGAGTAGCCATCGTTTCTGTCTCAACTTGATCGTTCTGCTTCTTTAGATTGCCCAAGGTCTTGTTGATTTCAGGGTCAAACTCAAAGAGAGGATTCCCGTAAGATCTTGTGTTCATATGCAACCTACAGAAACACAACTTATAAAAGTTAGAAAAGAAAAATAAAAACAAAGAAAACTTGCAGTACTATAAAGTCCTATTGGAAATATTAAAGCAAAATCTAAACAGTCCCCGGCAACGGCGCCAAAAAGTTGATCACTATTTTTATAGCAACAATAACTGCAACTAAACAGTGCAATTGTAGTACGCAAATAGCAAGCAGAGTATCGTATCCACAGAGACTGTAAAACGAAATCACTCTATCTACTTCCTAAACAGACTCTCACAGTATGCAAGTGAAACGAAATTGAAGGTGAATTACGAACTAAATTTAACTAAATTAAAACTAAAGAGCATATAAATAACGATTACTTAACTCAAATATATGGAAAACTCTGACCCTAGGGATGTACTTTCACTAATCAACTACATGCATTTAACCTATTGATTCAATTACCAATTTTAATCCAACCCTGATGAAAGATCACTATATTATTCACAAGCGTCTCTAACGACCACCTATGAACGTAGATTAATTAATCCCTTTTCGCATTCAAGACTCCAAGGAATAAATTAACTCCAAATAGCACATAAAGAATAGCTTCCTATAGCTTCACCTATCGCATTCAAGACTCAAGGCTAACACTATATCATGCATTCCTGAATCGGCTGAACAATTATCGCATTCAAGACTCAAACTGAACAGCTAAACATGTAAATCATTGATCATATAATTCACAAGAAATTAAGCACCAGGAATCATGAATCACAAGTTGGAGGGCAAATTGATATCAATAAATCAAAAACACATAATCAATCAGCTATATACAATCCCTAGGTTCAGAATAAAAGAACTAGCCGGACATAATAAAATCAAACATAAACATAATTAAATTGAACGCAATTGTAAAAACAAATTGTATAAAAACCGAATTAAAACGATTGTAGCGGCTTGAATCTTCAATCTTGATCCATGCCTTGAAAACTGGAAAACAAAAATATTCTAAAGCTATAAAACTGAAATATGAATGTTGGGAACTGAAAAACTAAAGCTGGGAACCCTAGATAGGTCAAAAGAAGACCTATTTATAGTGTCAAGGTAAAATACAGTGTTTGAAACCCAGAAGAACTCCAAAAACGCGCACAACTGAAAAATCCGGGTAGCCGGCGACCTGACCGGCGACCCATCCGGCGGTCGCCGGCCCAAGCACAAAAATCCTTCATCTGGGGGCGATCGCCGCGTATTTTCCAACATTCCAGAAGATCCGGCGACCTAGGCGGCGGTCGCCGGTCAGGTCGCCGGAAATCCTTCTTCGGGCGGTGGTCAACGGTGTTTGACCGCCGGGTTCTGACTGCTGCGCGCGATGTTTTCATTTCGGCCATAACTTTCTCGTCCGAACTCGGATTTGCAATCCGTTTGCGCTCACGAACTCGTATCGAGATTATCTACAACTTCTATTTCAGGAGATTGTTCCAAATTCGAACTCATTAAATCTGCAAATTCCTTCAAAGTTCGAGTAAGAATCATGTTTCACAAGATAAAGCAAATTAAGCACAAAACAATCATCCAACACTCAATTACCTATAAAATTAACATCATATGAACATTAAAAACCATGGAAATATGAGTGTTATCAACTTCCTCCTTCTAACACCCTTTGCCTAAGGCAAAGTGTGTGAGTGGGGAGGAATACCTATTTTTTATGTGTTTTGTTTGTGTTTCAGCATGGTTCTCTTGAAGGATGTGCGCATTAAGGGCAAGAGAGTTAGATTCACCACCCCTGAAGAGGTTACGCCCACAACAATCTTTCAGCCATCTACCCCAGCAAGTAAGAACAAGGAGAAGTCAAAGAACCCTGCCCATGTGAGTGCAAGTAATGACGCCCGTATGGGCATAACAGAAGTCATGATGATGGAGACCAGAAAAGCACTCTTTGCCTACTTTCCGAGCACTAGATTCAGGTGCCCACCTGAACTCTGTTCTGGGCATAACCCTCACTAGGTCTTAGTTTCTTTTAGTTTTTGTTTTGAGTCTGTTTTTCGACCCTCTCTACACACCTACTTTGCCCAAGGCAAAGTGTGTGTGTGGGGTGGGCCGAGCGTTGTTTCTTTGTCATGTGGTTAGCCTTTCGATTTGCAATCAATTAAGCATGATTATATTCTGAGTTTGTTGTGCAAGTAGTTTGAGTTTTGAATTTCTAAGCATGTCGTATGTAATTGAGGACGATGGATAGGGTTGTGGGCATACCATGTGAGGTTTTGAGCTTTGATATATGCTGTCTTATGCCCATAACAGCTTTTTCTTTCTTGTGTGAAAATTGACATCTTGACTAGGGTATTGCTAGAACTTGCCTTGATTCTTAGTCGAACCCTGTGTACATAGTCTAGGTGTGTTAAATGATTTAGGCAATTCTTTCTTTAGCCCACAAAGCCAATAACCACTGGATAGATTGGGCAAGGGGTTTTTGCGTGCGTGACGAGTGACAATAGGGGCGCAACAATTCTTATGCCTATAACCACTGGTATGCGAGTATAGTGATTTATCTTTGCACCAATGATCGAGTGTCCAGTTCATGTTTAGTGATTCGAACCCAAGTCAAAATTATTTGTTATTTGATTTATCTACATTGTTATTTCAGTTTAGGTTGGAAACCCGTTCTGCCCATAAGCACGTTTTGGTCAGAACATTACAGAATACAAAACCCTTTTTAGTGACACCCTTGCAGGAGAAGTTACTGGTCAGTTCCCTGTGGATTCGACTCTGGACTTACGACTAGCTAGTCTAGTTGTGGGCACAGGATAAATTTATTTGCACGAAGCTCAAACGACAACTTCGTCACCTTAGTATCAGTCCGCTGAGTCCACGCGGCACGCATTAAGTAATCAGTTCCGAACTGATTCTTCAACTGATACTTCAGTTGGTATCTTCAGTCTTCAGTCTTCAGTCCTTCGTCCTTCAGTCTTCAGTCTTCAGTCTTCAGAACCGCAAGCTAAACTAGAAACGAACTCTAACACTTGAGTTCAAACAGTTCTAATCTATTACAATTAAGACCTATGGATTTTGGTATCATCAAAACAAGGATTAGCATATTCCACAAGGTTGCCAACAACATGAGATAAATACAGTGTAGAACTCGAAAATACTGATAAAATCCGAAAATTCCGCAAAATCCCGAAAATTCAGAAATTCCCGACGGGCACTATTCACTACTGCACGCGACTTTCTTGTTTCGGCCATATCTTCCTCGTCTGAACTCGGATTTGCGAACCGTTTACGCCTACGAACTCGTATCGAGACGATATACAACTTTGATTAAAACTATCTGTCCAAATTCAGACTTCATATTTCTGTAAAATTCATCAAAGTACGAGCAAGTAACATATTTCACAAGATAAAACAATTTAAGCACAAAACAATCATCCAACACTCAATTCCCTATAAAATTGACATCATATGAACACTGAAAACTATGGAAACATGAGTGTTAACAATGATACACAACTGTTGAAGTAATGGTGGCAACATTCTTGATCATTGTAGGACACAACGATCGATATGGTATTGTTCGTCAAAGGTTCGGTCGTTCGTATTTTGCTACTAGTCAAAATTTCAATAAAATCTTGAAAGCATTGAACACCATAGCATCGGACATGATGGTTAAGTCGACTACATCAATACCGGCTAAAATTCAGGAAAGTACAAGATTTAATCCTTTCTTTAAGGTATGGATCATTTCGATATTATATTCTTTAGGTACTTTTAGATTATTGTAGTATGATCTATTGTTTTCATGAAAAAAAATTGATCATCGTAAATATATGAAATTTGTATTAATTAATGCTTTTCGTTGTATATACAACAATGTTTTATTTTATGTTCATTAATGCTTTTCGTTGTATATTAAATTGTTTCTCTTGTAGTATATCAAATGTTAGGTCCGGATGGTCTCAAATAGGTGTATGGGGGAAGGGGAATACACCTATAGGCTATTTTTGAAAATGAAACTTTAAATACAAACTGACTCAACCTTTATAATGAAAAGAGTTTTATCAAAATAAGGTTGACGACTGATACTGAATACTCTTCAGTAAAGAGTTATCAGTTAAGTCAAAGACTTTAACTGATACACGTAAGGCTTCAGTCGAGTTTGTAAACTACTAGAAAAACTCTCATAGATAACGGATAAAATCCGTTATCTATGAGCAAAAAAACCGTTGTGTATAGTGGTGTTATCTATTCTATACGTCATACACAACGGTTTCAAAACCGTTATGTATAGTAGCATAGATAACGGTACGATGCGTCATACATAACAGTACGCATCCGTTATCTATAAAGGTTATACATAACGGTTTTTCACCGTTATGTATTAAGATTTTTCCGTTATGTATTAATTTTTTTTTTCTTTTTTTTTTTATCATAGTTAACAGTTTTTTGCACTTTTTATAACGGTTTTAACCGTTATCTTTGATAGAATACATAACGGTTTTTCACCGTTATGTATTAAGATTTTTCCGTTATGTATTAATTTTTTATTTTTTTTTATCATAGTTAACAGTTTTTTGCACTTTTTATAACGGTTTTAATCGTTATCTTTGATAGAATACATAACGGTTTTTTGCACTTTTTATAACGATTTTTTGCACTTTTTATAACGATTTTTACAGTTTTTATAACGATTTTAACCGTTATCTTTAATTAGAATACATAACGATTTTTTGCACCTTTTATAACAGTTTTTTGCACTTTATATAATTGTAGTATATTTTTAAATTTTGCAATTTTTATAAAACGACAAAATGAGAAAATCAACGATAACATTATTATATATCATCCAAAAAATTCATACATTATTATACAAATGAACTAAATATCAAGTATACATCATCATTGCATATTCCGATTCAAAATTGAAAATACCAACTACCTTATAGCTAAAACAAAAATCTATCATACAATGTTTAAAGCACCAAGTCCTCAAGAACTAGTTAATCAACCTGCTATGATTCTCTGGTTGTCATTTGACCTCAAGCCATCCCAAGCTACCATAGCCCATGTACTTTACTGAGATTATCGCAGTCCCCACAGCCCATGTACTTTACTGGTTCTCCTGTTTTGAAAGTCTAATTATATTAGATATGAGTCCACGCATTCTCTCTTCTGTGCACTAAAAGGCAATATTTCACAAAAATAAATTAAATAGTTAACTGATGCTTCTGCAAAATTTGTCAAGGAAAAATTGTGAAATAGTAAATGATGGAAGAGATTGGAAAATATTCCTCTAGTTCTGACATCCTTCAGAGTCAAACAAATCACAATTCTTACGATAAAGACAGGGAGTAGAAGCTTAGCTTTTGGAAGCTTTACAGACTGCCTAGGAAAACTATTTCAACATAGTAAAATAACTTGTAGTGCCGCATGGTGATTAGATTAAAATATAGGAAATTCACATTTACAGCATAATGCAGATATCAGAATCTTACCAAGGACAAGCATCGCTCCACATCATTACTCATATTCTTTAAACCACATTTTGCCACTGTCAGGAAACATACAGATCACAAATTAATTAACCTAAATGATGCAAAAAATGAGAATGAATCTCACGAAAACAAGCAAAGTATGGCCACATAGGAAATACTAACTTATCTCCACCATCATTTTCTGAAGTGGGATCTTCTGCAATATCAATTTCTCTTCTTCTTCTGTGGGAGGGATAACTTTTTTTCTGAACAAAAACATGGTAAGATATTATATATTTTGAATCCCAAATACCTGTTGCAAGATAGATGTGCTGGTCTCAGAGAGAAAAATCACTGGAAAATTATAAGCCTTCCACATGATTCCAGATCCCTGCTGAGGCGCAACAGTGGTAATTAGTTTGGAAGAAGTGAACATGCTAGAAAATCATGGAGAGAGGAGTAACACTGCAGCCTAAACATGCTATGTGCTCAACCGCACCAACAATTGTTACTAATCCAAATTTAATCAATTTCAAATTGGTTCCTTCATGTTTCCTGCAATGTTTCTGCGGTTTTGCCTCAACCAAATTTCACTAGAATTATATCTCAAGATATTGCATCACATGATATTCCATAAGAAACTAAATTGAAAGCTAATTTAGCTCGAAGCCAAAATGGTGTCAGGAGGTTCATAAAATGCTCACAAGATTATCTACGACTACTATAGTTATTTAGAAACAAAGAAAGAAGCAGCCTAGTTGTACATTAGCCACTGAACAGTAAACCGTACAGAAATTTCTTCTGCATATATTTCCTACAGTATGAGCTTTCAAAGTCCAAAATATATGATGTCGAAAATAGTTCGAATATAGTTTACCATACAAGCAAATGAGTGGATTTTGATTTGAGTTGCAGCATTTCCTGTCTTTACATGGACAAAATAGGCACTTAATGCAAAACAGGATGGAGAAAAAGGTAGTAACTGAAAAGAGAAATTCAAAAAGCCTGATCACAGCCACAAGAAAAAGGAATAAACTAACAATTAATCAATCAAATCGAAACCTCTGATGCACCTTCTAAGCTTAGTGTCTAGTCCTTTCCGAAGGATGATCAAGCAGGTACAGTTTATATCTAGTTTCAAAAGATTTCGATACCACTTTCTGAAATTGCAATCATAAACTTCAATTTACTTCAAGGAATAGCATAAATGATGCATTTTTCTTAACACTTTCAGAAACAAATGAATAACTCGAGACAAGTCGATATGAGATGACAATATTTTTCATGACGTACAGCTGGATTCCACAGAAAATTGTTGCTTGTATATGGAGCAAATTCTGCCTGTGGAAATTTGACATCTGGAGAAAATCCTGAAAGGTAAAATATGATAGGTTATATCTGGAGGCATTCTGCTTCTGATAGAAAAACATGGTCCAGGAAAATAAAAACAAAGAAACAAACGATACAGAAACCAAAAAATCACAGTGGGGGCTGTCTAGAACCCAATAGGCAATAGAAAAGCGGACTACTAAATTACCCAAATGAAAAACTACATCAGGATAAGTAACAAATACAAGTTAAATCTCAACATAATTCTTCTCCTAAAAGTGCTTTACATTCTATTACTCTAAAGAGGTCATCTAATCTTCAGTGAGGAGTCAAAACAAGGAACTCTCTAAGAAATTACATTTTAATCTTATCAAAACAGATTGAGATAGATAATAAAGCAGCCAAAAACAATACAATAGCAAAATATAGGGAAGACATGGAAGGAAAAATGATATGCAAAAACAAGGTATACTATTAAATGAACTCAAACTCACTAGATAAACCACTAGTTACTATGAAAATCAGCAGCAAACTAAATTCAACAATACTCTTTGCTGGTGGATGATGGCCACTGGACTTGACTTTGTTGCAGCATTGGGTTGCTATTCATGTGAGTCAAACTTCCAGTCAGAATTTTCTTTGGATCAGTAAGCGAATGAGGCCTATCAAATGTAGACATGTTTGTCACATTCATGGGCCGGGATGTTGGCCCCAAGTGATTAACAGCAATATTTGGATGAGATGGAGCCTGCCTCATCTGAGAATCATGCGACTGTGGTCGGATAGCAACCATAGGTTAACCAAGAACAACCCAAGGAAGCTCAACATTCATATTAAAGTAAAGAATAACACATCCCACCAAAACAAACATTCAAGGTGATCATTCTATCTCAGTTTACTCCCTCCTATCGCTCGAGTCACACCAACAAATTATGTTCTTTATGAAAGCAGTAAATAAGAAGCATGAAACTTTTAAGTCTTTGAGCATGTATACTTGTTCATATGAGGAATACCTTTTACAAATAGCATACACACGGAGCTCGGAGGCGGCAGGCCCTCACCTGCTCAACAGAGAAACGTAACAGCATCAAGAGATTGGGAAAGAGTCGAGAGACAGCTAGGACTCAGTTTATATTCTCCTCATGTGTGAGGGAGATCTGTTCATGAGGGTGAGTGAGAGAGGTAACGAAAGAGCGGAGGTGACAACCACTCGCCCGAATCTCGAAGACCATGGCAGTGAACGACGTTCATCGACATTCCTCAGTCGGCGGCGCCAGATTCAGAGAGAAGAAGAGGAAGAGAACGGATGAAGCCCGACCATTCGCTGGTCCTCCAGTTGTAGCGGCGGCGGTATTTCTTTCTATGAAAACTAGGGCTCAAAATTGGAAGGGAAAGGGGAGGAGAAAGCCTTCGGCATGGCGGCATCGACAACGCCGAAGAGAAGGGCGCTGCGTTGCCGGATTTCGGCTCAGGCGGCGGCGATTCCTGATTTGGGGAGGAAATTAGGGCTCCCCTTTAGTCTTCATCCGTGATTTTTGAGAGAGAAAAATGGATGATGGGAGGTAGTAGTCGAGGAGCGGCGCCCTCGGCCGAATACGGCCTCGCCGGAGCCGGTGGGAAGACGGACAGAGAGAGGATTGCGGCGGTGAGCGTGATGGAGAAGATAGAGAGAGCTAGGTCCGATTTGGGGAAAATTTGATGGGAGTTAGGGTTTTGATTTTTTATAATATTATTAAATATTAAAAATAATAGATAACGGTCTTAAGGCGCTCATATATAACGGTTAAAATAACCGTTATAAAAAGATGTTCATAGATAACGGTCGGCATAACGGTTTTGTAGTACCGTTATGTATGCAATTAATAGATAACGCATAAACATAACGCATTTGTTCAAACCGTTATCTATGCATTTAGACAACACTACATAGATAACGGATTTTTGAAAAACAGTTATTTATTCCTAAAAGTGCGCTCATACATAACAGTTTTTGAAAAAAACCGTTATCTATGTACTGTTATGTATGTAAACTTTTGTAGTAGTGAGATGTTATGAATCTTACTGACTATCTGAAGATAGATCAATTAGACTAATAACACGCGCAGCGGAAAACTTTTGTTTCGAAATAGCCTGTGATATTAATCACGTTGTCAGCAGTTAAATTTCTCTTTGCAATTAATCAGTTTTCAGTTTAAGAAAGTAAGACCACAAGTAAGAAGGTAAATACTGAAAGTTGTAAATAACACAGAGATTTTTATGTGGTTCGGAAAACACTTCCTACATCCACGGTCGGTTGATCAGACCAACAACTTCACTGGGCATATGCTTACAGGTGCACAACAAACCTATGTGTGTGCTTACGGGTGCACAGCAAACCTAAACGTGTGCTTACGGGTGCACAACAAACCGAAACAACTGAAGAGCCTATCTTCAGTACCAACACACTGGGTTGGATTTCTCACTCCTAGCGCACACTGGGCACTAAGATCTCATGGAGACAGGACAGTGACTTAAACTCCTTTCCGACACAAACTCTCAATTCAGTCCGTTGAAAAGAAGTTTGAAAACTTGCCAACTAAACCACAAAGAAAAAGTTCTTTGCTGTCAGTTTTACCTAGGCTTTGAATATACAATATTTCCCTAAGTTCTAAGAGAATATATGTAATCAGCAGTGACTGATTTTTTGGCTTTGTCATTCTCATCTTCGATTCAAACTTTGGGAGGCTTGGTTTTGCTGAGTAACGAATTCGGTAGTGTTTGAGCTTATATTGTTGAATCGGTGAAGATTGAAGTGATCCTTGAGCGCAATTTATAGGAGACGTCTTGAACAGATCCGTTGGCGGAGATGGTCTTCAAGATTTCTTCCGTTAAAGAGTAATTTGAACTTGGGCTGAGGCTTCAATCTTCGAGGTTCCTTGTTTGGTGATAATGGCTACTTTGAGAAGCATGAGATGGGACATGTCTAAAACGGTAATCACCGAAAGGAATGGCCTCTGCAGAGAAAAGACGATCTTGAGATATCTGCATTTAATGCGGCTGTACTTCTAGAGTACGTGGCTTCCTTTAATCTTTAGAGGTTCAGTCCGAGGAAGAATGTTTAACTGATACTTTACTTTAGTATCAGTCCGTTTAATCCACGTGGCACGCATTAAGTAATCAGTCTAAACTGATCCTTCGACTGATAAGTCAAATATCAGTATTTGACTTTGCCTTAATCGTCACATCAGTCGGCATCTTCAGTCTTCAGTCCTTCGTTCTTCAGTCTTCAGTCTTCATTCTTCAGAACAGCAACTAAACTAGAAAAATAACTCTAACACTTGAGTTCGAACAGTTCTAGTCTATTACAAGTGAAACCTATTGATTTTGGTACATCAAAACTAGGATTAGGATATTTCATTTAGTTCCCAACAATTTCCCTCTTTTTGATGATGCCAAAACCACACAACTATTCTTAGAGAAGAAAAGACAGAGCAAGAACAGCAAGTTGCTAAACAGGGTGAATACTATTCCCCCTTAACAAGATAACCTATAAACTTGCATTCTCGAAGGAAAAACACAACAGTTCAAACGAACTGAATGAAGACAAAACTGGAGTAAATAATCAGAGCCTGGACAAAAAGGTATTGTCTTCAGGTTGAGATCAAAAAGAAGTTCTTTTCATTAAAAAGATAACTGATG
Organism: Salvia miltiorrhiza; assembly: GCF_028751815.1. NCBI lineage: Eukaryota > Viridiplantae > Streptophyta > Magnoliopsida > Lamiales > Lamiaceae > Salvia > Salvia miltiorrhiza. The sequence goes on along the minus strand of NC_080387.1, from coordinate 10,922,208 downwards.
AGAAATCAGTTGAGGTACAGAGCAAAACATACAAAGGAGTAAAAACAACAAAGAAAAACACATGGAAACCCATGGACTCCAGCAGTCTACTTGTCTGCGCCTTGAACTTATTTGATCTTCATCTTCATCTTCATCTTCATGTTCCTAAGCTTGTTTCTTTCACGCTTATTTTCCATTGACTTGAGGTCTTACTGGTTCGTCATCCTTGAACTTCTGGTGATCCTTTTGATTTACCATCTTCAGTCTTTCGAGAAGATGCAGAGAACCATCTTTGAGAAGGTCTTTCTCTGACTTCTACTTTTCCCCTTTTTGACAACATCAAAAAGATAGCTGATGATGGAAGCTATGATCAGAAGGTACCCAACTCCTAGTCTCAGAAGCTTATGAAAGGATTTGAGAAGAGGGTGAGTCCAGAGATGCAGAAGAGGAAGACGCCAGTGGAGAGGGAGATGAGGAGGGAGACGGAGAAGAGAAGCAGGCTGGGAGATGGAGAAGATGAGGGTTGAAGAGGAGAAGAAGAGCGTGGATGTGGAGAAGGTGAGAGGGGTAAAGGTGAGTATGCATAGCTCTTTGGAGATAGTCATGTAAGAGCGGTTATGCATACGGACCTTAAAGGGAGGATGAGAGGCTTATGAAGGAGAGAGAGGGGACTAGGTTGGAGAAAGAGGGAGAGTATGGGAAAGGGGTGTGAGAAGGAAAAATCGAATCAGTGACAGTCGTGAGGACTAACACTGTCAATTTACCGGCACGAGGTATTTGTTGAAAAGATCATGTACGGCTGGGGATGCCGACAGACAACGAGAGAGAGCTCGTTGTTGTTGCATGCCATGGAGGTGAGCAAGATATGTGAGATGAGCTTGATGACCTCCTAAAGCTTAGAAGCTTCTTGGCGCGTGGCATTAGGATGGAAGACACTCTTGTCGCTGGATGTAAGTGAGGGTTGAAACAAGCTTGACATCGGAGAAACGTTGAGATCCAGTGGAAGGGTCCTGTGAAGACTAAGTGTGTGAGCATCATTCTTCCACTCCATAACTTAACTGATAAGATATCAATTGACAAAACAAAGCAGAACTCGATAGGGAACACGCGAAAACTAGAGAGCTTCTTCGAGAGCAATTCTAGCAAGAGCATTTCACCGAACTTACATTCACAGATATCAAGCAAAACTCAACTTTCTTTACCATTCGTTACTTCACCTGAACTTAATCAATGCGAAATCTTTTGCTGGTCCTTTCTTCAAAGTTCTTTCCAGTCTCTGTTTCTTCTTTCTCTTTCTCTTTCTTTTCTTTGCGTTTCTCCCTTTGTTATTTCATTTCAGTTGCAGTTGCATCCATCCCCTGTTGTTCACTCTAATGCTATAGATTCATTACTGCTGACTCGAGAAAGGCAATCTAGACCTTGATGTCATCTATCTCCATCTCTTGAGCTTCAAGCTTTATCTTCATTAGTTGAATCTCTGCATCAGTTGAGTTAGTTATTGCAGCTGGTGTCTCTTTAGTCGTTTGATCTGTTCGGATGCCATCAGAAGCATGAGGCGGCTCTGAGGGAAATTCCTCTTCATTGATAGGAATGTTGAGCAATCCTCTGGCAAGTATATATTGCCTGATGTTTGGTACCCAGTCGTGGTTAGCATCCCACAGATTTGAGACAATGAATTTCTCAAAGATATCAGTCTCTAAGGATTCAAACTAAGAGACCGTCGTCATTTCTTCAATCCCTTGAAATTAAGATTTGGGCGCCGTCTTGACGAAAGTGTAGAAATAGTATCTGATCAGATCTTGATAAGCATCAGGATATTTCTCGACAAGGACTGAAGGAAGAGAGACGTTGACACTGTGTTGTGCGATCTTTAGGAAGTAGTTCCTAAGCTCTGTGGATGGTGTAGTAGTTGAGGAGGAGGGAGCATCAGGATCAGTGAAAGTAACCTTTTCTTGGAAGGTTTCAGCGCAGAACTGAAAATATCCTGACAGGGGAGGGAGTGGTCCTTGGAACTGTTCTTCTTGTTCCGGATTGACTTGTGATTCAGGAGGAGCTTGCTCTTTTTGAGTTGGTGAATGCGGTTCTGGGGATTTCAATGGCGGTTGGCTAGATTCATCGAGTGGAGTGGATGAGTTGGTAGTGATTTTCTCAGGAGTTTCTCTTGGTGGAACATCAGTCGTAGTGTTCGGAGTGACATGGTCAATTTCTATTGGACCTTTGAAACCAATAGGGATTTTTCTTGACGAGCTTCTTGTTCGACTGAAAACACCAGTCGACGAAATAGGACTTTTGCTGAACACAGTGGAAGGAGCTTTGGTAGAGCTCTTATGATTTTCGAACATGTAGATGGACGAGGAAACTTTGGTGGTATCCTTCCAGTAGCACTGAATCCACTTTGTGCTGTGTAGGATTATTGATGACACTCTTGTCCCTTGTCGCAGATGTCTGGATGAATGAGTTTCCCCCTTTTCTTCTGCAAGAATTTGAAGATATGCCTTTTCCAGCTGAATGGGCCTTCTTGCAAGAGTGCGATCAGCACGAGTTTGTGTAGCCTTGACAAGTGATCTGGCGACCCAAGAATGCCAAACTAGCATCTCTTAATCATCTTGGTAATTGGTCTGAGGTGAGAATGAAGCATTGACATGCTCAAGACATTCTTGATGTTTGTGTTGGAAGAGATATCATCTTTCAAGGCGTCTCTTAAAAGATTGGTGGCTTCTTCATCTGAGAAGGTTGGAGCAGGACCTTCAGAAGGGAGATGGAACAATTCTCTTGCTGCTCTTGAGATGTTGACGACAAATTTTATCGATTCAGTGAAATCTTTAGTGGTGAAGATGTCGATTTCTGCTGTGTAGTCTCCAGTTGATTCATCTATCTTTATGGTGTCGTAGAATTTCTTGATGGTCTGCTCGTCGAGTAAGAAGTCTGGCACTATGTGCAAGAAGTTGATCCAGCCATGTCGACTCAATATTTCATTAATCTTTTTGTGCTCTTCAAGATTCAGTAATGCTTCAAGAGTGATTGAAGCTTCAAAACAAACAGATTGTTGTTTGTCGGATGTGGAGGATTTTGCCATTGTGAGTAGGTTAGAGAGTTTTTGCAAAAACTAAGAGAATATCTCACAGGCAAATCTGTGGATTCAAATATTAGCCAGGCTGAAGGATATTTGTAGAGAAAAGATTGCGTCAAGATTTGAGTTGAAAACGTCGTGGAAGAAGTTATGGAAAAATGTGTCCAAGCCGGTTTCAATGAACTTTTGAAATCCGGACAAATAGGGGATCAACATGTCTGGATTCCGCTTGTTAGTAAAAAGAGCGAGATCGTGCGAACGTGGAGTTAACTGCTTTAAAATAAAATCTAAATGATTTTCATAAAATGAGTTAAATAGCTTAGCATACATAGAGCAGAAAACTTAAACTATTCATAAGAAAAACATTTCAGTCAAATATTTTTAGTAACTGAGAAGAAGGCTTACAAATCAACTGATTTAAACAAGCCAGTTGAATTCTTGATGATGATTGATTGATGTTTTGTTCTTCAGTTGTTGACTGGTGGCGTCAGTTCTGAGTTATCAGTCGATGAAGTTCCCCCTTGACTATTGTATTAACGCATGTTCTCATCTGATTCTTCTTCTTTAGTCTTCTCTTCATTCTCTTCGTCTGATGTAGAGTCTTGTATAACCTTGAGTGAAAGTCCGATCAGTCGAGATGATAAGTCTGCTGGATGATAGACAACTGATCTTCTTTCTTGCAATGAAGAGTCATCAGTCAAAGTTTCTTGATGTTTGGTTGTCAGTGAAGAACTTGTAGTCAGAGTTCTCTTTCCCTTGACATCTCCAATTTGCTTCATTTCAAGATAATCTTCTCTTGAAGTGGAAGGGAAGAGTTTTACTTTGACTTTCTTTTGGCCGAATTCAACCCATTGCTCACACTTGACTCTTGTAGTTGCAGTTCTGATCAACGCCATGTCAAGTTCTCTTCTCGTCCAAATGAGATTTGCATCTACATCTCTGAAAAGTCGTATGAGTTGATTTCTCTCATTCTGACTTCTCTGCATCAATCTTTCCAATTTGGCGCACTCAATAGCCAATTCTACTCCATCTTCGTCTTCAACTGTGATCATGGTGATTTCCATCATCCTTGAGGTTGTCTTGGTGATAAATATTTCCAATCTTTGTTTCTGTACAATAACATTCTCAAAGATTATCCTTTGATCACTGTATGCTGCTAAAGCTTGTTCCACTTCTTTGATTTCAAGAAGATCTCGTTCTGAAGTAGTGGAGTCTGTTGATGAGTTTGAATCTTCAAGTTCTTCTTCAGCAATTGTCTTTCCTTTATCAAGTTGCTTGTCTTCATTTTCTTCGTAGTGATGAGGAGATGATGAACTGCAGGGATCAGAAGACAAAGCAAAGAAGTAAGAAAACGGGAAATGGGCACATTAAAGCATAGAAGAAAACATAAGAGACGAAAACCCTTTTTGAAAACTTTTGACAACCCTTCTAAGCAGGATCTAGTTCAGTAGAACTTGGTCAAAGCAAAATTGTTCTTGCGAACAACTTGCTCTGATACCAATTGTTAGGTCCGGAGGGCATCGAATAGGTGTATGGGGAGGGGGGAATACATATAGGCTATTTTTGAAAATGAAACTTAAAATACAAACTGACTCAACCTTTTTAGTGAAAAGAGTTTTATCAAAACAAGGTTGACGACTGATACTAAATACTCTTCAGTAAAGAGTTATCAGTTAAGTCAAAGACTTTAACTGATACACGTAAGGCTTCAGTCGAGTTTGTAATACAGAGAGATGTTATGAATCTTACTGACTATCTGAAGATAGATCAGTTAGACTAATAACACACGCAGCGAAAAAAATTTGTTTCGAAATAGCCTGTGATATTAATCACGTTGTCAACAGTTAAGTTTCTTTTTGCAATTAATCAGTTTTGAGTTTAAGAAAGTAAGAGCACAAGTAAAAAGGTAAATACTGAAAGCTGTAAATAACATAGAGATTTTTACGTGGTTCAGAAAACACTTCCTTCATCCACGGTCGGTTGATCAGACCAACAACTTCACTGGGCATGTGCTTACGGGTGCACAACAAACCAAAACAACTGAAGAGCCTATCTTCAGTACCAACACACTGGGTTGGATTTCTCACTCCTAGCGCACACTGGGCACTAAGATCTCACGGAGACAGGACACTGGCCTGAACTCCTTTTCGACACAAACTCTCAATTCAGTCCGTTGAAAAGAGGTTTGAAAACTTGCCAACTAAACCACAAAGAACAAGTTCTCTGCAGTCAGTTTTACCTAGGCTTTGAATATACAATATTTTCCTAAGTTCTAAGAGAATATATTTAATCAGCAATGACTGGTTTTTTGGCTTTGTGATTCTCTTCTTCGATTCAAACTTTGGGAGGCTTGGTTTTGCTGAGTAACGAATTCGGCAGCGTTTCAGCTTATGTTGTTGAATCGGTGAAGATTGAAGTGATCCTTGAGCGCAATTTATAGGAGACGTCTTGAATAGATCCGTTGGCGGAGATGGTCTTCAAGATTTCTTCCGTTAGAGAGTAATTTGAACTTGGGCTGAGGCTTCAACCTTCGAGGTTCCTTGTTTGGTGATAACGGCTACTTTGAGGAGTAGGAGATGGGACATCTCTCAAAAGGTAATCACCAAAAGGAATGGCCTCTGCTGAGAAAGGACGATCCTGAGATCTCTGCATTTAATGCGGCTGTGCTTCTGGAGTACGTGGCTTCCTTCCAACTTTAGAGGTTCAGTCTAAGGAAGAATGTTTAACAGATCTTTGACTTTAGTATCAGTCCGTTGAATCCACTTGGCGCGCATTAAGTAATTTGTCTAAACTGATCCTTCGACTGATAAGTCAAATATCAGTATTTGACTTTGCCTTAATTGTCACATCAGTCGGCATCTTCAGTCTTCAGTCTTCAGTCCTTCGTTTTTCAGTCTTCAATCTTCAGAACAACAACTAAACTAGAAAAAAAACTCTAACACTTGGTATCATCAAAACTAGGATTAAGATATTTCATTAAGTTCCCAACTTCAAATATTTTAGATTTCTTGTATAAGATATTCACTTTATTATAGGATTGTATCGGAGCTATAGGTGGCACTCATATCCCGGCAATGGTAACAGGCAGAGACGTAAGCAGTTATCGTAACCGTCATGGTGTGCAATCGCAAAATGTTTTGGCAGCTTGCAACTTTGATTTGTAGTTCATCTATGTGCTCAATGGATGGGAAGGCTCGGCCCATGATTCAAACTTTTCAGTGATGCATTATCGAGACCAAATGGACTTCATGTGCCTCAAGGTAAATATTTCCTAGTGGATTGTGAATTTCCTAACCGACGTCAGTTTTTGGCTCCGTTACGTGATGTTCGATATCATCTCAAAGATTTTGGTGGTCAAGGTCGTCACCCAAGAAACGCAAGTGAGTTATTCAATCTTCGTCATGCATCATTGAGAAATGTGATTGAGAGGATTTTCGATATCTTTAAGTCGCGATTCACAATTTTCAAAACCGCACCTCTGTTCCCATTTCGCACACAAGCAGAGCTAGTATTAGCTTGTGCTGGATTGCACAACTTTCTTCGGAAAGAGTGTCGTTCTGATGAATTTCCAGTCAAAGATGACGAAGAGGATGCTGCACCAGATCTTGGAAACGATGCGGATAATTTGGAATATCTTTCTCAAAGCCAGCTGTCTTAAAGAAATGAAGCTAATACATGGAGAACAAGTATTGCTAATGCTATGTGGGAAAATAGGCCAATGTATGGAGACGATGGAAATGAAGATGATGAGACCGAACGTAATGTTTAGGGAGGTGTTTTGGTGGATTGTTATCCGGATGTCGTTGGATTTTTTTTTTTTTTTACGGATGTTGGATTATTTTTTTCATGGACGTTGATGAATTATTTTTTATCAATTATTTTATATATTTAAAAGTGTGATTTAGAACTAGCAAAACAAGGCTGACCCGAGTTCATATGGATAGATTTACCTTTAAGGGCTCGTTTGGTTTTCAGTAAATGATTATTAAGATAATTTGTAACCAGGACATTTAGCGTGGATAATGACAGATTATTAATACTGAGTTGGTGTTTGCTATCATGGCTAAAGACATAATATCCTGATTTAAGTTAATCCTAAGGGGGAGGTGGTATTATTAATCCTAAGAAATCTGGATTAATAATACTGGGTCGTGGGATTAAACCGGGTCATCCGCATTATTACTAAATAATTCCAAACACTAGACTGATCTGTACTAAATTAGCTAATACAGTGTATTAGCCAATATCAAACATGCCCTAAAAGTATAAATTATTATGCATGAGATAAATTACAATTGCCACTCAAATCAATTTCAAATAATTGAGAACTCCCTTTTTAATATAGTATAGATTTCCTACATATTAACAATTAAAAAAAATTAATTTGTTAGCACCCTTTTATAAGGAAAAAAATATTACAAATATAACTAAAATTTGAATAACATAGCTAAATAAGTCGTGCAATGTTATAAATATGAAACCACAAATTAGCATGTGCGATCATCCACACAATGTAAATCACTCATATATTATTATTATTATTATTATTATTATTATTATTATTATTATTATTATTATTATTATTATTATTATTATTATTATTATTATTATTATTATTCACAATGAAAGATTATATTTTTATTGAAGTATAATTTTCACAAAGATTTTCAATTGTCAACACGAATTTTTAAAATTAAGGAACCGAGTTTGTCAGTATCAAAATAATGTCAATTTATGTTGTATTAATATCTCATTATCCCTTTGAGGAAATAATAATAAGAGTTCATAAACAAATATATGTCAATTTTAAGATGGACTATATATGTTATTACAAATAGAAAATCAGAGATATTATTGTATCAATTAACAAGAGCGAAAAAACAAATTTTAATTTATTTGAATATAATCTAGTCTTTAAGTAATTTAATTTTATACGTATAATTCGATATATATCTCGTATTAAAAAAAATACTATTGATATGCTATATTATTGAATTGCTACTTTAATGTCTCCATGCATAGATAGGTGATATTATACTTTTTTTTTTACTTTTTCATTTTTAAAATTACAAGAGGCACATAATATATAAACAAATCATGCAGATCATCATCACATGAGGTAATTCGATGATGAGATAAAATAATATTGAATAATCAATATTATTACAATCAATTAAAATCATCCAAATTTAAAAACAAATCTAAACATTCATCAAAGAAACAAAAACAATCCAAATATTCATCCAAATTCAAATACAAATCCAAGTTCAAAAAATAAATCATCAAAATTAAAAAACAAAGCAAACATTCATCCAACTTAAAAACTGAAAAATATCACTTACGAGGTCTCCAAGCATCCCACTGGCGCTGTAAATCGGCCATCTGCTGGTTATGTACATCAAAGCGAGCATTTATCTCTTGCCTCAATGATCCAATTGAAGCGTCGAAATGATTTTGGAATGCTCCAAAAGAAGAGTTAATGTGAGTACGGAATGAGGCTAAATCATTCTAAAATTGTCGATAGTAATCTCCCGACATTGAACCACCAGCTTGTTGATCTTCATTCCCCCCTTCCTCTTTCTCTTGATCTTCATCTTCGTTGTCCTCTTCTTCATTGCCACCAGCGGATGTGCCGGTTCCAGAAATAGTAAAAGCGGGAGGACGACGGCCCGCTGCAATCTCCAAATTAATGAACGACCTAACACAATGCCTTTTTGCAGGAGGAACTATAGTGAATCGATCAGAAATCAACTGAGCTCCATTTAGCCCACTAAAATCAATGAAATAAGGGGCGAGTTCCTCATAACCATCCTGATTGCCATTTGTGTCAGTTAGAACTCCGAATGCATGTGCCAAACCAGTGAAAATGGGACAAAAAGAAGCATGGGCAGAAGGCCGTTTCTGCATCTGAGTCATAGCCGTCCAAATAAAGTTTGAAATACAAACTTTTGTGCCATTTAAAGCACAAGACAACAGATACACTTCAGTTGCATTCACTTTGTTTGCCTGCTCCTTTCCAGACACATTATATGCAATAAATTTGTGCACAATGGCCAATGCCGGATCTCTAATGTATCCATTCGGCATACCAGAAGAATTTCAATTATCAAACCCCGTCAATTCAGTCCAACCTTGATTAGCATTATATGAACTAGATCTCTCATTTACCCCACCAATGGAAAATCCTAATACAACTTTCATTCTTGCCAAACTAATTTGATAATCCCTCTCATTCATCCTAACTTTAATCCTCTTCTTATCACCACTCACAGTCATGGTAGTCAAGAATTCATAACACAAAGGATCATATCTAGAAAAAGTAATATTCTTAGCATAATTATCCATCCCCAAATGCTTCAAATATTTAATTACTCTACCCTCAAGACGAAGATCCCTAATCAAATTCCAATCCAAATAATGAGGACTAGTAATGTCTGATTCATTGAATTTCTTAAATACTGTGCCCTCCCATTCAGAAATCAAATCAAACGGACACTCGTATATTTCCATGAAATCTTCCTCCTCCTGCTCAAAATCTTCGTCTGCCCTGATGTTAGCGTTTTTGGTTCAAACCATGTTGCCAGCAGTCGTTGGAGGTGAGCGACAGCGGTAGAGGCGGTGGGGATCTGGCAGTGAGGGATATTGGAAGGAAAGAATTTGGGAAAGAAGAGGAGCTTGGAAGAGGGGAAGAAGAGCTGCGGCGCTGGGTGGAGAAGGAGAAGAGAGGAAATTAGGGCTGGGTTCAGCGCCCGCGGGCTTTATATAGCTCGCTAAGTCCAGCGGTCGCTGGCACCCAGCAATCGTTGGGCGCTGGGTCCAACGCTCGCTTGCGCCAACGGATGCTGGGATTTTAGGTTTAAAATCCGTAAAAATCCCGTCAAATTCATGATAAAATCGGTCTAAAATCTGTGTAGATTCCTAGTAGAATTTCAAAATACACAAAAGAATCTGTGTGAAATTCATAGACTTTTAAAATTCTTGAATTTTAAAAATCTACAAAATTCCCAAACGAATACATCCCCTAAATGCGTATCGTTCCTTTTTAATTTTTTGTTTGTGAGACAAGCGAATATTTATTTATTTTTTTTCTCTCTCGTGCCTTTTTTCCACTTTCCCCATATTTTGTAGAGGTTTGAAGCCTAGCTACCCCTTAAAATCATCAAAAATCTTGAAAGTTAAAATCTAAAACTAATGCACGTACCTAGGGCTGGGAATCGGGTCGGGTTCGGGTACCCTACCCGAAAAAATCGGGTACCCGAACCCGAAAATCCCCTAAACCCTATACCCGACCCCGACCCCGAAATTGAAATCGGGTACCCTAATACCCGACTCGGGTACCCGAGTCGGGTATTCGGGTACCCGAAATTACCCGGTCAAAGCAGCAAATTCAGATGAAGAAAATGACCAAATTCAGATGAAGAAAATTACCCGGCCCTTTCCTTTCGGCTTTCCCTAATCAGCAAATTCAGATGAAGAAAATGACCAAATTCAAAGCAGCAAATTCAACATTGACCAAATTCAAAGCAGCAAATTCAACATTGACATAGGAAATCTGTATTTAAAAAAAAAAAAAAAAGAGAAGATTAGAAGAAGAAGAAGAAGAAGAAGAAGAAGTCGGAGCTCCACTGGCGACAAGCTCGGCTGCTGCTCCACTGGCGACAAGCGCGGCAGCTCCACAAGCGGCGCGGCGGCGGGACGGGAGGGCTGGGACTGGGAGCGAGCTCCCCACTGGCGGCAGGCTCTGGTCTGGGCGAGGGGCGCCGCTTGGTCGCCGACTCTGGTCTGGGCGACGGCGGGTGGGCTAGGGGCGGGTGGGCTGGGCTAGGGGCGCGCTGGAGTGGGGGCGGTCGCCGGTTGGGCTGGAGTGGGGGCAGTCGCCGGATGGACTTAGGGCTAGGGATTGGATTGGGATTTGCCGATTTGGGAGTTCTCTCAAGAAACAAACCGTGAAACCGGTATTTAAAATCTAGAAATAATTTAAAATCTAATTAATTAAAAAAATCGGGTATTTCGGGTATACCCGATACCCGATCGGGTATACCCGATACCCGATTTTTTCACACCCTAAATACCCGACCCCGACCCCGATCCCGAATTTTTCGGGTATAGGGTACCCGATACCCGATTTTTTCGGGTCGGGTATCGGGTACCCGATTACCCGAACCCGAAATTCCCAGCCCTACACGTACCGGTCATGGAAAATTTGAGAGTGAGAGAGAGTGAGAGAAAGATAGAGTGATTGAGAGAGTGAGAGAGTAATGCCAAGTACCATTCAACCTGACACATCAGCGGGAGGAGTGAGAAAGACTGTGAATTTTGACTGACTGACTACACAGAAGGGCTGATTCAAAAGGCGCAATAATTTTTCTTCCTTCGATTACAAACAAATGGCGACGGTTTAGTACTAATCCTTCACTCCAGAAATCTACTTCGTTACCTAAGTACTAGATTAATACTGTACGAGGTTGCTAGAAAGCGGATGCATATTCTTAAAAAATGAAGCAGAGAGAGAAAAAAAAATTGGGAAAAATTAAGCAAAAAAACACTGAAAAATGTAGGAGGGCAGCTTCTCCAGTTCACGAAAAATTCACATCAAAACTCTCTCTCTCTCTCTGGAAAAGAGGATGCTAGCCTAGCACCCACTAAGGGTCCCTCTCTACTGCAAACGGGCCACACGATCTGAACACGTGGAAGGCGTTTATTTTTGAACAAAAATACCACACCGATTCACCGGTTACATCTTTAACCAACAGGTTAAAAATGCAAATGCCGAAATACAGTGAATTTATAATTATATTTAATTTTATAGCGCATTGTAAATCCACAAGGGGGGTGATCGTGGTAGACTTTTGATTTGTTTTCCTATAATTAATTCTGTATAATTTACAATTCTGCAGAGGCGCTCTAGCGTTGTTAGGGTCGTCGAATGCGCGTTCAGATATTTCAAATTTGATTTATTGATTGTAGTGTGAGATTAGCAGATTCAAATTCACCTGCAAAAAATACTACATCCGTCCATTAAAAGTATAATATTTTTGATGGGCACAGATTTTAATAAATTAATGATGATTTTTATTTAGTGAAGAAAGGATCCATTCAATTTTTAAAATGAATGGTTGAGATTGAATTGAGGGTGTTTTTTTTTTTTTTTTTTTTTTAAAAATAAATGGTGTTTATAAAAATGAAAGATAAAGAAAAGTTGTGGATCCATGTTTAAAAAAGAAATGTGCTATACTTTTGATGGACACCTAAAATAGCAAAATGTCACACTTTTCGTGGACGGATGGAGTAGAAATTATTTTATAAATCGGATAAGTGTAGGCACGAAAATTTGAAGACATTTTATTAAGTTTAATATTTAATTTGAAAATCTTATAAAATTCAAGATTAAATATCTATATATTAAAAGAGAAGTAAATGTCAGTATATTTAATAAGAAGGGCATAATTACAATTAGAAAAAAATTATAGAATCTATGCCAATGAAACTACCAAAAATTCTCAATTCAAAAAAGAAAAAGAAAAAAAAACTGCCAACTTTAGTGTTACAATTGTTGTGAATTTAGTTTAGATTTGTAATTCCTTCCATTTTTTCTCATTTTCATGAAATTATATTTTGGATAAAATATGTAATATGCATCTTCAATGACAGATTATGAAATTACCTTTAATTTGATACTCCCTCCATCCCTGAAAATTGTGACCTTATTACTATATCGGTACGTCCCTGAAAATTGTGATATTTCTTTATTTGAAAATCCACAAACTATCCCCCTCACTATTTACCAAAAAGTGTGGGACCCAATCTCCACTCAAATACAACTACTACATTTTTTCTTAAAACTCGTGACATCTCCCTTGGGTTACAATTTTTAGGGACGTAAGGAGTATATAATATATAAAAGTAAAATTTAAATGAGAAAGTTGTGATAATTTAAAATTTTAACATCTTAAAAAATTTATTTTAAGAAGTGATATTTTCCTTAAAATGAGGTACCATATTTCAACTTTTTTTAATTTTCTTTTTTCTTAATTCTAATATTTTAAATTTCCAAATGATATACTTATATTTATTTTATATTAAAATAAATTATTGATGTTATACTATGTAATTATTATAAAATAATACCATATTATATTACAATTTATTTTAAGAAACACTAACTCAATAATCTTATCTAACTAATTGAAGATTAAATTCTTTTTAAAATTATAAATTACAATCTATGTACACGTACTTTCTCAAACTCTCTTCCAATCAATTGATTATACTCCCTCCGTCCACGAAAAAACTTTCTATATTTCCTTTTTGGAACGTCCACAAAAAAACTTCCTACCTATTTTTGGACTAAACCCCACCACTTATAATTACTCACTTTTCACTTTTTCACAACTCCTAATATTAAATATAACACATTTTCACCACTTCCAATACACTCAACATTTTCTCTACTCTAAATACACTTAACAACATTTTTCTTAAAACCCGTGTCACTCCCTTCTAGGAAGTTCTTTCATAGGTGGAGGGAGTATAATCTTTCTTACAATTCTATACAAAAAGATATGGGCACGTACATTTCCAATACTCTCATCTAAGTAATTGATTATTAAATCGTACTCTACATAAATATAGAAAAGTGAATATTATGGTTTTATTTTTAGACTATACCCCACCACTTATAAATATCTCATTTACCATTATTTTTCACCTTTCACCACTCTCGAAGTAACACATTGATTAACGTTTTTCTTAAAAACTATGTCACTCCCTCCTACAAAGTTCATTCGTGGACGGAGGAAGTTTTTTTTTTCTAAAGATCATACATGTTTAAATTTTTCTTCATTTTTTTTTCTTTTTATTTATGACATTTTGATTTATTATATTATACATTTATATCTATTTTCTGTATCAAAATTGTTAATAGAACGGCTAACATTACTATTTAAAGACATCAAATTATACATTATAGTTCGTATTACAAAGGAGACCACATTAGAAAATGATGTATGTAAGTATTCTTTAAATAATCTATATATATATAAAAGCTCAACCTTAGCCAACATCTGCATTTTGGCGGGAAAATGGAGCATACTTTTAACCAAAATGTTGTTCCTTTTATTCATTGTGTAATGAGCAAATCTATATATATATAAAAGCTCAACCTTAGCCAACATCTGCATTTTGGCGGGAAAATGGAGCATACTTTTAACCAAAATGTTGTTCCTTTTATTCATTGTGTAATGAGCAAATTTTAAGCTGTAATTTCCACTATCTGCTGCAATGCTGAATAGACTCTTTATCATTGATAATTGAAATTTATTCTTGAAGAACAAGCATGTGTGGCCTCCACGTTTTGCCTCTCTATAAATATGATGGAGATTCACACTTTCAAATTGGAGCATCTCAAATTTACCAATAATCAATTCTGCCAAAATAAAAGAATAAGAAGGAACTGAAGAAAAGAGATGAAAAAGAAGGAAACATCTGCCAGCAAGAAGAAAGAATAAAAAAAACAGGGACGCAGAGAGAAGTAGAGTTAAGATGAAGAATTAAAACAGAAAATAGAGAGAGGATGAAGAAACGGCACTAATTTAAAAATGAAATTAGGGTTGCTTTGTCTGTGAAGAAGAATCACAGTAGAAGCGGCATCTTTTTTTTTGGCTTTATATTGTTACCTATTGGACATAGACCACTGCTACTGCTTCTGATGCAGGTGCTAAGGACGGGTCGGAGCGACGGGGAAGACTGGGCGGGTCCGCGAGATCGCCGGCGCAGAAAAAAGAGAGGAGACGAGGGGTTGGGAAAACCAACGAGGGCAGGGGCACCGAGATGCCGGAGACAAGAGAGAATATGTATGGGAGAGATAGAGAGCAGCTGTGTCGCAGAGAGAAGAATGAGAGAGAGAGAGAGAGAGACGAGAGTGACAGCAGACGAAGCAGAGTGAAGAAGAAGACAAAGAGAGAGAAGCAAAGTGAATAGAGAGCGGTGAATCGAGAAGATGAAGTGGCGCACACTGATTGAGAAACAAAATTAGGGCTTCCTAATGTCTACTGCATTTTATGTTATTTTCTTATCATCCTTTTTTAAGTTTACATATTTTTAATTACTCTTATCCATTAGTACTTGAAGTTGGATCTATTTTTAGGTTAATTTAATAATAGTTGAGTTTTTTCATATGTAACCATTAACGCCTACGACCTTTAATTTCTAATTAAGGTTTCAAAACAATCCTGTTATAAATGGGTTGGTGATTTGTATAAAACACAAAATATGAGTTATTGAATAATAAACATAATTTCTCTCAAGAAAAAAAAATATTATACATAATTCATAAACTTTTTTTTTCAATCTATTATATCTGATTTTATTTATTATAGGTTCAAATATGATAAATGTAATAATGATATACATTACAAACATAAAATAAAACTGAATGTTACATGGGTTAATTTGTCAGTTAGAGAAAGTATAGGTAAAATTGGAAAAATATAAAGAAAATATTATTTTAAATTATGGATTATGAATGCAAGTAAATCATTAAAATTCAATTTTATTAATGAAGACACATGCACATAAATTTTTGGGAAAGAAGTAATGTGAATTAAAATTCATTCAGTTATCCAATATGCAAATCACTTTTGTATAAGACAAAAAATTTGATTTTTTTTTTTATTTACACTATTACTATGGGCTTTGATTTTGTTATAAATGAATACACATTGCTGCAGATTAACTATGGGCTTTGGTTTTATAATATTGGTGATTTGTTTGAACAAAATCGTGCAACAATTCTGCAACTAATGCCTAATCCATAATTTGATATCTAAATATCTAAAAATATTGTTTGTAAAGTAATTAATTTCTTAAGATATTGGATGTTGGTTTCCATACAGGGTGTTATGCTTCTTTTTATTTAATTAATAGTTTAACTATATATATATATATATATATATATATGAGATTCCGTCTTGAAAGTCAGACGAGAGCAGCGCTCTACTGTTCATCCATCTTTTTCATTCGCAATCTGCACTGTTCATCTCTGACTTGACGAGAGCAGCGCCTCCAGCAGCTCCTCCACAGCGCCTCCATCAAGATCGGCGTGCCGGAGAGGCTGGAGAGAGATCCAGCAGCAGTAGTGGAAGAGTCGAGATTCATCGCCGATCCGCTCGCCGATCCAGCAGCAGTCGCCGCTCCGCCTCATCGCCGAGAGAGCTCGCCGTTCAGCATCTTCGCCGGTTGGACCGAGCAGCAGCAGATGGGGCAGCCGCGCACCATCCTGAGAAGCGACGTACGGACGACGGGCTGCTCCTAAGCGAGGCGGCTGCGCACCTCCTTGAGCTCCGCCGCCAACGAGCATCAGCGCCGACCCTAGCCGCCACCGGACTGGATCATCATCCTGCTGCTCCGGCAGCCTCGCCGGCCGGAGCTCATGATAAGGGAGCTTCAAGAACTCCTCCATCAAGCTTTAACTCCATGACTCATTCGGCTACTCGGGCCACCTCGTCAGCCGGAACTCAAGATAAGGGATTCCTAAATCTCCCCTCTGTTTCTGTGAATTTTGAACACCCTAAACATTCATCTTCTTCCGCTCGATCTATATCTGTCACGGTTGGTAACAGCGCGGTGAAGACTACAGAGGCCCAGGATGCCGCTGGGAAGACATCGGCCACAAAACCTTGTGATGCCGATTGCACGGCAGTTGATATGAATTCTGTAAATCCTAGCGTGGCCGATAACGCTAGGATTTCTTATGCCAGTGCTACTGTTAAGCGGCCCGTTAAACGGCAAGATTTAGCTGCTCATGTTTTTCATGATTTGCGTCCAACAAAGGAAGGAGATCAATTCTCTCTCAAAATTCCTAAGGCTTTATATTTAAAGGAGGTCCAAGCTTTTGAGCATGCACTAACAGGACGACTTCTGCTGGGGAAAGGCGATAAGCCACGTTCAACTATGGAGTTGAAATCGGAGCTTCAACAGATTTGGGGTATAAATTCTGACTGGCAACTGATTCCGCTGGGAAAGGGATTTTACACGCTCCGTTTTACTACAGCAACTGATAAAGCTACGGCAAAGGCAAAGGTGATCTGGGAGTTGTCAAAGGGTCTTCTTCGGCTCCGAGAGTGGACTCGCAACTTTGATCCATTCAAAGAAAACTCTCACTTGGCTAATGTTTGGGTGCGAATTCATTATCTTCCTATCGAGTATTGGAATCCACAAATTATCTCTGGAATTGGTCGTTACTTGGGCCATCCTCTAAAGATCGATGGTGCTTCGGCAGGTAGAGATTTTGGACATTTCGCCCGTATTCTTGTTGAAATAGATATGTCTCACCCTCTTCCTAATACTCTTCTTATTGATATGGAGGATTTTTCTTTTCATATTGAGTTTGTTTTCGAAAATCTCCCTCTTTATTGTGGTCGTTGCAAGATTACGGGACACTCCCCCGATAGATGCCGCAAGTCGAAGTTTGGGGGGATGAGTGAGCAGAATGACACTGTCATTGACAAGGCTAACAATGGGCCGCATTGGCAGGCGGCGATTACCTCAAATGAACAGGCTGCAAATATGCAGGAGGCTGCCACTTTGAAGAAGCAGCAGCAGGTTGCTCCGACGGAATCGGCAGCTAAACCTGCTGCGGCTTGGTCAAAGATTGCCGAACAGGCGGTAAAAAAACAGATTGTTGTTCCGGTTCTTTAGAAAGAGGCGGTCGAGACACGAAATGCATTTCAGGCTCTGGACTTGGAGAATAATGCGGAGACTTGTTTGGATACGGGCGTGGATCCTATTTCTGGACCGTCTTTCGGGGTTCATTTATCTGAGCCGGATTTGTTGGACAAAATACTGGTTCCGATTCAGGGGAATAAAGATGTGATTAAAGATAGTGACTTGGTCATTAACGAGGAGGACTCTGATGTGGAGGAAACTTTGGAGATGGAGGCTCCGGATGGCACGGGTTTGAACAAACCGATTATTGACGAAACTGCTGTTGCTCTCGAACATGACCCAACTTTGGACAAAAGCGGGGGTGTTTCGCATGAAGGTAACAAGGATTTGTCCGCTCTTGGGCCGGACAATATTACTAGTCGCATTAGTCGGTTAGAGGAGCAGGTTAGTCAAGGGATGCAATTACTCTCGGACAAGACGACCAAGCGGGGACGTGGCCGTCCAAAGGGCACGGGAAAGGGAATGGGAAGTGAGCCCATGCAAGCAGTTCCGGAAGGTAGCATAAAAGGTCGCCTCAGGAGTGCGGGGGAAATGGGCTACAATCCGAGGAACTTTGTGGTTGATTATAGCAATACTGATAGCATGAATGCAATGAATAACATAGTTCATAGACGTTGGTCAGATGAGATGGACGACTATCCTGATTTATGGGATCGCTAGTGTCTTCAGGTTTCTTTGTTTAATGATCTCTTTTCGAGTTTCGTGCCCTTAGTCTGCGTTTTGTGCTCTCAAGGGATTCTTTTTACTTTTTCTTTTATAAAAAACCTCTATTTAATATATATATATATATATATATATATATATAGAAATAAATGTAAATGAATTTAATTAGAATGATAAATTGGAATTGAGTAAAAAATTATAAATGAAAAAAAAAAAACGTCGATCATTTATATTGATATGGTACAAAACAACAGACAATTGTTTTCTTTTTTTAGGCCACGGACAATTGTTTTCTTAAGAAGGCATAAATGGTAGAATACTAAATTTACAATTGTATTCCAAATATCTTTTATTCTCCTTTTTTTTTCTCAATTCTAATATTTTAACTTTTAAAATATAGTATATTTTTATTTATTTTATATACTAAAAATAATTAATGGAACACTATGTAATTATGCTAAAACATTGAATGGTCAAGAAAAATTCACACAAAAAATAGTATAAAAAAAAAGTGATGCTGACATTTCTTCATGATTAAAAAAATGAAAACTAATATTTTATTCTTTACACAAAATACATATTTTACTATTTTTGTGAAAAATATTCTTGACCATTTAATGTTTTAGCATGATTCAAAAAATAAGTAACTTTTTTTACTTTTTTGACCATTTAATGTTTTAACATGGTTTAAAAAATATTTCTTTACTGTAATTTTTCAAATATTCAAAGAATTTTTATCTTAAACTTGAGCCTCAAACAATTTGGGCGGTAAACTGAGCTGATGTTTTAAAACTTGGGCGTCCAGCATGGAGCCAAAATTCAAATTTCAAAATTCACCTTAAAATTTGCTTATAAATATAAGCAGCATCAGCTCATTTTCGAAAAATGTTTTCAAAATTCATTTTCCCAAAGCTGACTTTGTCTCTCTATTCTTGATTGTTCTAATTCTTTTTTGTGTTTTTTATTTTCATGGTTTTTACATTTTTATTTGGTACTATTATTTTTATTTTGTTTAGAATCTACTTATTTACTATTAGTCTCAATTACAACTCACATACTAATTATGCTTTTATGAATAAAATTATTCCATACTTTTGTGTAATTAATGAAGTTGATTTCTCTTAAGGTATAATGTTGTGTTGGGTATGGACCATAAGTTTCATTGATTATTTTGCACAAACATAATCGTGCAATTGGTTATCTTTCACATTTAACTTTTTATGTAATAAACATGCTTTTTATTCTATGGGTTACTGATTATTGATTATTTCATAGGTTGAATTTTTTTTAGGCTGCACATTGATTATTCCATGGGTTGGATTCATTTTATATTCATATATCAATGGTTACTAATTATGATATTTGAAACTTCAAAATTTTTTATTCTCAATAATATTGCTTATATGGAATTATATGGAATTGATTTGTGTAAGATAATTTTTTGTTTATTATATATATTTTATTTTATTTAATATTATATTTTTTCTTATATTTATAATTATATTTCATGTATTTGTGTAATTTCGTATCCGTGCGTATGCACGGGTAAAATTCTAGTAATAATAATAACAACAACAATGGTGACGACGACGACGATGATGATGTTGATGATGATGATGGTGTATCTATTTTTGTTGAATATATTTGTTATTTAATTCAAGTAAATAATATTAAAATAATTAGAAATTAAAATCTAGCAACAAATAAATTATGTAGATTTAACTAAACAAAAATAGAGAAGGTTAATGATTAATTTTGTAAATATGTTGTAAACTAATGAAATAAAGGTCAAATTGAGAAGATTATGCATAAGTTACAACACATAATTTTAAAAATACAAATTATAATCAATTGTTCTTTTTTTAAAGAGGGATTAAAATCAATTATTTTAAAAAATAAAAATTACAAAATAAATCACGAATCTATACCCATTTTATAAATTTGATCTCATTTTCAAACCTTTTAAATATATATATCTTTCTGAATTTGCAATTAAGACATTTCCATTTTTTATGACGATCGAAAAGATGACGAGAACACCACCACCGACTAAGATTCAATTGAGGAGTAAACGACATCGTATAGTGCGCAATTAAGCAAAAACCTGATAATATTAGAGTGTTGTATATTTTACTTTTAATGATGTTAGACCAATAATTTGTGTGTAATACCCCGTTTTCCTCGAGCTAAGTTTAGAATAATTTTGAACTTAGATTTAAGATGATTCACGCCGAATTGAGAAAAAGAATTTATTTAATTCCAACAAAAATGATTTATGGAAGCATTTGTAAATTTTCAAGTTATTTAAATTTTATTTTGTGCATTGCATATTAATTTAAGCCGAGTGATTTCCTCTGGCGAGTGATTCCTCTGCCGAGAGATTCCTCTGCCGAGTGATTCCTCTGCCGAGTGATTCCTCTGGCGAGTGATTTCTCTGGCGAGTGATTCCTCTGCCGAGTGATTCCTCTGGCGAGAGTGATTCCTCTGGCGAGAGTGATTCCTCTGACGAGTGTGACTCCTCACCATTCCTCTGCTCTGGTGCGGAACTAACTTTAGAGAGAGAGGAAGCAAGTGGATAAACATAGTTAACGGATAAGATATTTTATGCAAGTGGATAATTAAGCATGTGTTATTTATCCAATACTTGTTGGCTAAGTAAATAGGGTTAAATAAAACAACGCCTTTCTCTTGCATCCCTCATAACAGACATCTCTTTCCTCTCTCTTCTCTCTCTCCTCTCTCGACTGTCATCACCCAACACCATTGATGAGATTACTCCACCCTTCTCGGCACATTCATTATCCTATCTATAAGAAGTTAAACCATCAACTCCTCATTCAAGCAACAACAAGAACGAATCTCAACCGAAACCTCTTAAGGTTCCCTCTTGAGCCCTTATCTCATTTACTAAACTGTAGATTCAAGCATATCAATGGTGTCATCCCAGTAAACCAAAATACCAGTATAAGTCCAAATATGCCAAGGAACTGATAACTAAGTTCGGTATTCAGCACATGAAGTCAGTCAAGATCCCAATGAACACAAACTGGAAAGTTGATCCAGGTTCAGAAGGAAACTCTGTCTCTTCGAAGAAGTACAGAGAAATCATTGGATCTTTGCTGTATTTGACTGCGAGCATACCAGATATCGCATTTGCAGTCTGGGTATGTGCAAGATATCAATCAGATCCTAAGGAAGCTCATTTGGATGCAGCAAAGCGGATTATGAGATATCTCAAAGGCACGCCCAATTTAGGAATGTGGTATCCAGCAGACGACGACATCAAGCTCACCGGATATTCAGATTCAGACTTCGGTGGATGCAAGCTTGATCGCAAATCAACCTCCGGAACATGTCAATTCCTAGGCAACAAGCTCATTTCTTGGTTTTCAAAGAAGCAGACTTCAGTCGCCACCTCTACAACTGAAGCTGAATATGTTGCTGCCGGAAGCTGCTGCTCACAAATCCTGTGGTTAGTCCATCAACTAAAGGACTATGGGATCGACGAAAAGGAAGTTCCTATCTATTGCGACAGCTCCAGTGCTATTGCAATCTCCCAGAATCCAGTTCATCACACCAGAGTGAAGCATATTGCTATTCGACATCACTTCATTCGTGATCATGTCGAAAAGAAGGATATCTCTGTAGAATGGATTCCCACTGCTATTCAGAGAGCGGACCTGCTGACCAAGGCTCTTCCAGAAGAGAGGTTCAATGATCTATGTGAAAAGATCGGCCTCATCAACCCTGAAGAGTGATGCTGTGTTTGAAGATCTTCTCAAACAGTCATGCTGACTGGTGGTCAACCAACTGCTGATTCTACGATCGCCGACGTGGAAAGCAATGAAGTCCGAATGCTCATCTGAAGAAGAAGTCATCCTGATGAAACAACCAGGATCAAGTGGTATCAACTGACTACGATGTTCAGTTGATCAATAAGTATTTTAAAATGCTTACCTTTCAAAATCAGTTATTTCAGTTAAGAGCTTTAAGCTTTTAGTTCAAAATCTTTTCTCTAACTGATCAGTTTCTTTCAAAAACTTTAACTGATTGTTGGAATTGTTGGTAAATGGAATATCCGAGAAGGACAAGATTTTTATAAAGGGAAAATCTGTTTTGATTGAACTTGTCCTGATCTTTTTGCCAAAAATCTTTCCAACCTTTTTGCCTCTGCAATAAAATTTCTTGAAAAGCTCATTGACATGACAGAATGCAATGATGCCTTTCAACTTTTTGAAGACGCAGTCCCTCGCAGTGACGGTAGACGTGAATTTTCTCTTCAATTGCATTTTAGGCACAGTATTCGAAAAACCTTTTCATCTTCTTACATGGTTCAAATCTTGTCTATTTATACCATGTTGTCTTCACGTTTTTTTTTACATCAACTAACAAATCTCCACAGCCTTCACTGTGAGAAAAATTTTCAATCTTTTCTAAACTTGCAAAGAAAATTTGTTCCGACTAAAGGAGAAATCTATGACTGCAAAGTCATGGAGTGGAAGAATGACGCTCACACACCTGGTCTTCACCGGACCCTTCCACTGGACCTCAACGTCTCTCCGGCGTCAAAGTTTGCTCTACCCTCACTTGTATCCAGCGAAACGAGCGTCTTCTATCCTCATGCCCGGTGCATCGGTTTGAAGTACCTGTCTGAAATAGGACAGACTTCATCGTCTTCACCGACAGGCATCTCGTCTCTTGTGGAGCTTCGATGCGGAGCAACAACAATGAGCAGGAACTTATTGTCAACCGGCGCTATGTCAACAGTGAGACCCTCACAATCTCCACTGAATTGACAACCCCTCACCTCTCAAACCCTCTGCTTCTCTTCTTTTCTTCCTCGTCATTTCTTTCTTCTTCCTAACCTCCTTCTAAGCCTTCGCCTTCTGCATCCCCAATGACCCCAATATCTTCCTCCTGCGAACTTACCTTCGCATGGTCTTCGTTTTCTTCTTAAGTTCGTCCTTCTTTTTGATGTTGCCAAAAAGGGGGAAAGTAGCACAATCTTATGAACTTAAGTCGGTCAAGCAACATGATCATCCTATTTCATCCGATGATCATGAGGAAGATTAACCAGAGGAAAAGACCTCAATTCAACGGAACACAAGTGAGAGTGGAACAAGCTTAGGAACATGAAGACACGAAGACAGAAGATGAAGATCAAGAAGTTCAAGGCGCAGCCAAGCAGACTGCTGGAGTCCATGGGTTTCCCATGTTGTTTTTGTTTTTCTTTTTACTCCAATGTAAGTCTTGCTCTGTACCTCGACTGATGGCTTATCAGTCCTTTTTAATGAAATGAACTTCTTATTGATCTCAACCTGAAGACAATGACTCTTTGTCCAGGCTCTGATTATGGTTTTTCTATCTTCTTTATGTTATGTTTTAGAACTGTTTTCGTTCTTGCTCTAAGTACAAGTTTTTAGGTTCTATTGTTAAGGGGGAACTGTTTTCACCCCATGTTTAGAACTTGTACTGTGAGTTCAGTCTTTTTGCTGTCTAGAACTGCTGTGTGGTTTTGGCATCATCAAAAAGGGGGAAATTGTTGGGAACCTTGAGGAATATCCTAACCCTTGTTTTGATGATACCAAAATTCATAGGACTTAAATGTAATAGATGACTCAACCTAAACACTACTCTAGATTGACTCGCAAAAGTACGAGATCTATTGTAACGTGTAAGCTAACCCAAGTCGATCTCACAAGGAAAGTCTTTAAGGGCTTTTAGTAGTATCGTAGGAAAAAGCAATAAAAGAAAGCAGTAAAGAATTTGATTATTAAACTAAAACTTGGAATTAAAAACTTAAGTAAAAACCGAGCTTAAAATTAAACTAGGCGAATTAAACTATTAAACCCTAGGCAAGATTTTAAAGAACTTAAATTAAACCCACTTATGAAATTAAATACTTGTAAATTTAAAGACTTCTAATCTAAGCGTGAAACTAAAGTGCATAATTTAAATTGCATAATTAAAACGAAAGCATAAACATGAATGAAAAACATGAACATGATTAAACGAAAGAAATTGAATTTAAATACGAAATACCGTAAACGTATTGAACGTGTAATTGTGTCACGCAATCACAATCCAAGAATAAACTAAAAACTGAATTGAAATCTAACTTAAAGCAATGAATTTGAAAACTATGAAAAACTATGAAAGCAAGTAAATTCCTAAGCTTCGGAGCAGTGCAGCGCTGGATGCTTCTTCACGGCAGAACTCCAAAAATTAGGGCAAGGGATTGATATTTTACAATGAAAAGTATGGCCCTATTTATAGACTTCAAATCCTTCTGGATCACCATGAAAGTTGCCATGCAAAGTAGAACTCTAAAGGCAATAGAATCGTGCAAAAGAAGGCAACTTTCCAGCTGTGACGCACGCCCCCGAAATAATCTCCTCCCTGGCCGAATTCGGGGTTCTCGCCAGCGGAATGGCTTCCGCTCTGGCTATTGCCAGAGGAATGGGTCGCCAGCGGAATGGTTTCCGCTCTGGCTTTCGCCCGAGAGATGGTGATTTCTCTGGCTTCTCGATTCCGCTGTAATGGATGTCTATCTCCTCTGCTCTGACTCTTGACTCCTCTGGTGATGACTTGGTTATACTGGCTTCTTGATTTCGCTGACTCCAGAGAAATGGTGATTTCTCTAACTCCAGAGAAATGGTGATTTCTCTGGCGTTTAATTCCTCTGGCATAGCGATTCTTCTGACACTTATGTTCCCAGTAGCGAAGTGATTTCTCTGGCGATTCCTCGCTCGCTTCGATTCCTCTGGCATTTCCGCGCTCGCCTTCTCATTTCTCTGGCTTGAGCGGATTTCGCTGGCGACTTCTGGAGCGCACTCCTCTGCTCTGAAGCGGGCTTTTCTACTCTGGCACGGGCCTTCATAGAGAGCTCTGCATAACAAAGTATGCCTAAAAACACCATTCTTACCCCCAAAATCTCCAAAATCGCACTCTTCCATCTATAAGACCTAAATCTCCTGAAAAGCATAAAACAAACCATAAAACGCACCAATTTCCAGAAGATTTAACTTAAAATATGCGCATGTAAACCCCCAAAATTAGAACAATTAGGCATAAATCAAACCCCCCCACACTTAGCCTTTTGTCCTCAAGCAAAATCCATATAAATCCTAGGAAGAGATTGATTTCAACAATGTTAATTTCCATCCAAACATTCTCAAAGTCAATTCAAAATTTTACCAACAACACACATCTCTCGATCATGCAAGTAACTCAAAGTTTAAGAGGCAACAAAAGAGTAATGCAAGTAATTCGATCAGACCCAATTCTCCGCTAGAAGTGAATTCCCTAATGTGATCGCCTTTATAATCAATATCACCATTTTTCACACTTTGTGTGCTTAAGATTTTCGACAGTTGAGCCATAATTCATGAAATAAAAACCATTTGGATGTAATCCAAAGTCTTTTCACGTGGTTTCCCATGCTCATAGTTAGACTAGCGGAGCAGAGACTCAGAGCTATCACATTTCAGAACAGGCCAGATGTTTCAGAGCTGGCGATTTTGAATTTTGAAGTTGGCAATTCGTCCAACATTTTCACAGATAAGATACGATCGTAGGCAATCACAATGACAACACTCCTTCTAGCATCTACCGGACAAATCACGTTTTACTAACTTACAAACATGTTGCAACAAAATTCAAATCCTTTGCACAATCAAGAAACATATATCAAGAGTAAAACAAGAATAACCACCATTCATTCACAAACCCGAAATTCGCATCGAAAACCATCTACTCTTCCACAAATTCATAAAAAACTCGCAAGATTCGAGACTAAAAACTAAGCATAGAAAGATTAATCTCGCCCAATTGAAAGCATAAGCACAATAAAACACCCCCCACACTTAAAGCATGCCATGTCCTCAGGGCACAAAAGAAATAAGAAGAGTTGAGAAAACGTCCCTGATTATCGGCATGGTAAAACTGAAGCATCGTGAGAGGTGGTGAAGAGGGAAATTCACGGTCTATGGCAGAGTGGAGAGTGCCACGCTGAATCGGTCAGTGCTGACAGAGCAGCGCGGAGAAGGGCAGCGCGGAGAAGTGCAGCGGGGAGAAATGCAGCGCGGACGGCTGAATGAGAATTGCAGCGCTGAAAACAAGACATGCTCACCAAGCATCAAAGTATCCGCAAACCAACCGAAACTTAGGAAAGACACAAAACAACAACAGAAAACAAAGAAAACACACGAAAAACAAAAACTAAAAACAAACCAACGGTGGGTTGCCTCCCACCAAGCGCTAGAGTTAGAGTCTCCAGCCCGACTTCAGATCTGACCCTTAGTGAGGATCGTGCAGAGTGTGAGACTCCACCACCATGGACGAGCTCTGGTGCTCGTAATATTGTAACACCCCGTACTTTTCCCTATGTTGAGAAATAGTGTCTTAACACTAATGAGAGTACTGAGATGTTGAAATACGAGACTTTTTTTTTATGAGCAGATAAGACAGATTGTCTTTAAATAGAGTTATGAGGGAATAAACCAATGATAGAGTTAGAGTGAAGAGATTCGAGAAATGAGTTGAGATAGAGATGCTGATTGATTTGAGCTGAGATTTTATTTTATTTCCAACTACCGGGAATAGAGTTACCGGATACCGAGTTATCAGAGATTGACTGACCTATTAAGAAAATAGGAATAATGAGTTTGACATAGAGTCGAGGAAGAAAGAGTGAGAACCTTGATGAAAAGAGTCGGTCAGAGAGACGTCTAGTTTGTTTGTGTTTGCCGACTGCTTTGATGTGATGATATGTGAATTTACGTGACTGATTGATTATGCGATTTCTGTGACGTGTGTCATTATGACCAAGTTATTATGATTTTTATTTGAGACCTTAGCACTTGGAATTTTGATTAAGTTTCCAAAGCAAGTGCGGTTTATTTTTACCAAGAAATCGAATGATGCCGGTTTATGGAAATGTTTTTCCAAGCATAATTTTTTTTTTGTTATTTTTCCTACGAAGAGGAATATTATAATTGAGAGAGTGCACAAGTATTAGTGCTATAATTATTTTATTTGATCACATAAATAATTATGCTATGGTATTTTATTAATGAGTAATATTTCCATAAATTTTGTGATTATTATTTAATCACCCTTCTCACACTATTATTTAATTTCCCAAGCATGTGCCTAAATACCACAAATTGTCAAGTGAGAGTGTAGAGATTGAGAGTGTAGAGATTAGAGAGAGAGACTAAGGCATTAATTGCCAAATATTTGATAAGATTCACAAATCTTTAAAAGATTAGCCAAATCCTCACAAATCTTGCAAGCCAATTCTCTCTCTTCTCCACCCCATTTTCGGTCATCTCTCTCTCCCCTTCATCTCTCATTTCCTCCATTGTCAACCATTGGAGAGACCTTCGGAGCTTCCAAAAATTATACAAAACACATCAATCCACTCCAAAATCTTGCCTAAACACCTTCAATCTCCTTGGATTCAAGAAGATCATTGAAGATTGGCTTCAAGGCTAGAGAGAGAAAGTTTGATTGTTGGTGTAAAGTTTGGGTAAGTGATGTATAAATTCATAGATATGACTTGTATGAGATTGTATGTGAGTATTCTTGAGAGATTGAAGCAAGAAATCACCCCTCCCTTGTTTTTGAAATTTTCGATCAAATGGGTCTTCAACCCTTCAAAAAATTTTCTTCTTCTTTCCTTGAATTGGGGTGAGAAAAGTGATCTATGTGATGTTTGGTGATGATTGATGTGTGTTTTGAAAAGCTATGCTTTGAGATGTAAAAATCGGATGAGTTTAGTTTACCCCAATTTGGGAATTTTTGAGTTGATGATTAAAGTGATAAATTGATGATGAAGATGAGTCCATGAGATGTATATGATGATGATTGATGGAGTAAATTGAGTATATGATGTCAATTGATGATTTTGATATGAGTTAGTTTAATAAAATTAGGGATATGTGAATCTATGCTCTAACTTGTTAATTGATGGATTATATGTGAGATAAATGGGTTAAAATTGATAGATCTATGATTGGATTAAAGATTCATGTGTGGTTATAAATTTCAAAGAGTTTAGTTTAATAAAAATTAGGACTTTCGTGTCTATGTGTCTATTAAGTGATTTAGAGTATGTTTTTGAGCATGATAGTAGTGTCTTTTTATCTTTGATTAAGTCTATTATTGGCTAAGTGAATTTTTGACTTGAGTTAGTTTATGTGAGTTTTTGAGTTATGTGATGTAAGAGGTCATACATGAGTGTTTGAGTAATTTTGAGCATGAGAATGAAAAGAGAATTGAATTGAGGCGTTCGTTGAAACGTTTCCCTTGAGATTTGAGTTAAAATGTAAAAGAGGAGAGTTAATTTGAGTATGATGAGTTTTATAATGTGTTTGAATCTTTGTGAGTGTTATATGTGTTTAAAATGAGCTTTGATTGGTTTTCTTTGAAGGAATGTTGAGTTGAGCATTTAAGAGTTTGAGATGAGATTTTGGTGATTTTCGTAGGCCTACTGACCTACTGTGATCGACGGTTTGTCGATGTCAAATAGCTTTTAAACTTTTATATAAAGTCTCTACATGAGTCTTGAGCATACCGGTAAAATTTCAAGTCATTTGGACTTCGTTTACTATTTTTATAAAATACAAAAGCTAAACTGCACATTACCACCGAGAATTTCAGAGAACAGAGGAAAGAGTCATTCATTTGAGTAGCTTCCTGTGTGATCTAGCTTTTAAAATTTTTGTGGTATTAACCTTATTGTATTATCTAGATATCCACTAAATTTGAGCCCAGTTTGACATCATTTACTATTTTTCAAAAATCAAAGTTTTCGATTGCTCAAAACTGCCGAATATGGTAGATCGTGGTACAAACGACATAACTCCCAAACCACTTGGAGTTTTCGACTCTACGTTTTTTTATATGAAACTAGACTCGAAGACCTTTCTTTTGGTATGAGTCTCGAGTCCAGGAGATGTCGGAGTCAGAACAGGTTAATTTTTGACGTTGAGTCAGTGTATAAACAAAGCATGTTTTGATGATGTTTGATTGTATTTTCTTATGTGCCTTACGTGTTTGTGTTGCCTATGTGTTTGAGTGAAAATTAGACGAGTCTTATATGAGAGATAAATCGAGACTTAGAACCATGATTTTCTTGAAACCTATCCTTGAGCTTAAGGATTTGAGATGAGTGGAGAGTCTATATAGAGTTGAATAAGGAGATAGAATATGAGATAGAGCAAGAGTTAAGGCATGAGATTTGTCAATGAGTTTCTAATCGAGATTCATTTTATGACATGAACCTTCGATGATGATGATGATCCCTGAAGACACGAGCCGAGCAAGGAAGTAAGTAACTCCACTTTGACGGGAGATTTTGAGTAAGGTCTTCAGGTGAGCAATATTTTGAGTATATATTTATCATATGAGCTTTCTAAAATGATTTGATGATGTTATGAGATTAACAAATGTTTTGAGATAAATGATGTTTGAGAACTGTTTGACTTGCCAATTTTTTATGTTGAGCTTGTATGTTACCCTCTACTGATGAGATGAGACGAATTCGGTCCTGCCACAAGCGAGATTTTGTGCACAGAGGTGACTGTGAGCCGTCTTCGGGTCGGCCGGTCACGGTACTTGAGAGGGAGGCCTACTTCTCAGTACCTTAATTATAATGATGAGTTGTAGATGCGGTACATACATGTCGATTACTTTGTCTGCAGACATTTATTTATGATGTTGATTATGAAAACTGCATGCACAGATTCAATTATGCTAACTTATTTCTGTGTATTGCTGAGATGTGGCAAGCTTCAAACTTATAGCTCTAAGAGCACCTTTCTTGTTTTTCGGCGTTTGCCCACTGAGTATTATGTACTCACGCCCTGCATGTATTTCTAAATGTGCAGGCTAAGCGGGGAGCGAGATTGGTCTGGTGCTGGTGGGGAACCGTTTCAATCGATGTGATCATATTTAATATTGCCGTTATGATTGATAGAGTCTTGATGATTAAAAATACTTCGTTTCCTTTCGAATCAAGTAATATACTCACGGTTATGTGTCTTCATACATATAATCGGTTCGCCTTTTGCTGCGATACTCTGCATATTATGCTTCCTTATGAAAAATGAGCTATACCCATTTTGTTTTTGTTCGTGAAATTCCTGATAATTAAAAAGTTATAACTACCATGACGATTTTACCCTTGGGTTCATTTATGATGATTTCCCTTGGCATGCTTTGATGCGAGCTTCCGCTTGATGTTCGACCTGTTCTTCTTATCTTTTATTCTTTTAAAAATAGTCGTATCGATACTCGTACCCCGCTATTACTAGCGTCGGGAATCGGGCTGCGACAAATATGGCTTCACTCGGTGGCCGTTCACTCTGAAGCTCTCATTCGTGTTTTCATTGAATAGTTCAACGGCACCATGCTCGAACACCTCATTGAGTAAAAATGGACCGCTCCACCTAGATTTCAGCTTACCCGGGAATAACTTCAGTCGAGAATTGAACAAAAGCACCTTCATTCCAGGGCAAAGCTTCTTGTGACAAATGCGGCGGTCATGTAGTCGCTTCACTTTATCCTTGTAGATTCTTACATTCTCGTACGCCTCGTTGCGTAGCTCATCTAACTCCTCCATTTGCAGCGTGCGCTGCTTCACAGCAGAGTCCAAGTCATAGCTGGCAGCCTTGATCGCCCAATAAGCCTTGTGCTCAATCTCCACCGGCAGATGGCAGGCCTTGCCATAGACGAGACGGTATGGACTCATCCCAAGCATGCCTTTGAAGGCAGTTTTGTACGCCAAGAGAGCATCATTCAACTTTGCGGTCCAATCCTTGCGCGAGGGCTGGACCGTTTTCTCCAAAATTCCCTTGATCTGCCGATTGCTCGTCTCGGCTTGTCCAGAGGTCTGTGGGTGGTATAGTGTTGCAACCTTGTGCGTGATCCCATTATTCTTCATGAGCTTTGCAAACAACTTGTTGCAGAAGTGCTTGCCTCCATCGCTAATAATAGCTCTAGGAAATCCGAATCTAGAAAGAATGTTCTCTTGCACAAACTTAAGCACCACATTAGCATCACATGTCCGCGTGGGGATAGCCTCAACCCATTTGGACACGTAATCTACAGCAAGTAAAATATATTGAAACCCATGCGAAGTAGGAAATGGCCCCATGAAATCAACGCCCCATACATCAAAAATTTCGACAATTAAAATGCTTTGGAGAGGCATCTCATTCCTGCGGCCGATATTCCCTACTCTCTGGCACCGATCACATGCAAGAGTGAAAGTGTGTGCATCTTTGAAAATGGAAGGCCAAAACAAACCTGATTGAAGAATTTTATGAGCTGTTTTCTGCCCCCCAAAGTGTCCACCACAATGATCTTCATGGTACATTTTTAACACTTGTTGTTGATCCTCTGCCGGCACACACCGTCGGATGACATCATCCTTTCCAAGCTTGAAGAGGTAAGGAATCTCCCAATAATAATGCCTGCACTGAGCTAAAAATCTCTTTCTCTCCTGCGACGTCAGCTCCGGCCGTAGAATACCACAAGCTAAGTAATTGACAATATCTGCATACCAGGGCTCGTGGTGGACGTCGCCAACCACCAAATAATTCCTGCAGAATTACCAAAATAAATTAGTATATTGGTAAGGAGGGTCGATCCCACAGAGAGCAGTTAAAATTCATTCAAATCCCTAAATCTATAAAAACGGTGACGCCACCACGCCTTAATTTTAAGAGGAGTTAATTAAACTAAGAATGCAGAATTAAATCAAATAAAATACGCTTTAAGTAAATATATATGAAAAGGGTAATTCGGCTCAAATAAATCCACTCTAATTCAACTCTGATCCTCGACGCAATAATTAATTAATCCCTATCAACCAACCAGTTATAGGATACCGTGAAACGCAACGGACGTACCCCAATTCCTACTTACTGTGTCGATAAACAGCTGGAGACGCCAGACCTGCTTATTTCCCTTATTAAAGTATAACCTAGCTGGAGACGCCAGACCTAGATTTAATATTCTAACAGCATTACGATGAAGGAACCCAATTTATATCAATTATCCTAGAGACGCTAGTAATAATTAATATACCAATTAATTCCTACTACGAACACGGTAGTTGTATCACTAATTAGTCCAATTCCAACAATTACGGATTGGCAGGAACTAATTGACTGTAATCCAATTAAACTTAAGTTGATCAGGCTTAAATAAAATCAGAATTATCTTGGAACCTAGGAATTAATCGGAATCAACAGGAATCAATTTTAAACCAATTAGGTCTCACAGATCATTAAATTAGAGTTTCATTATTCTCGCCGAATTAAAAGAATTAGCTACTCATGCTTAAAATAAAAACAATCAAATAAATAAAAATAAACATAAATAAGTAACGAACAATACTAAGAAAATAAATTGCACGAATTGAAATAACCCTTGAATCAACCCAAAACTCGTTGCCCTTGATCAATTCCAATCCAGCCGCTATTCCAGAAACAAATGCAAGAATTAAACTAAATTAAACTTTGAAAGCAAAGGACTAAAAAAACGTTGGAATCGAAAATTTGCATGAAGAAAAAGGGTTGCATGAATTAAAAGTCAACTACTATCACTAATTCAAATATTGCGGCTGCAAGGTATGTAAAAGTGTGTGTCTATGAAATTAAAAACCTAAACTAATATATAAGGGCCATGCATGCGGCCTTAACAAAACTAAGGGAATTAATTCCCTTCTAAAGTGCCGCCTAATAATCCCCAATGGGCTTCGGCCCTTTTACCTAATTAAGTCCAAAATAAAATAAAACTAAGAGTTTTGAGCTTTATAAAAATATAACAAGTAATTAAAAGCCCAATCTCTATTATCTTCCATCTCCACGTCGAATCTCCGTTGCAAGCTCGTCTTTCTCCAATTTCACCCAATTAGCAGCTCCATCTTCAATTCTTCTCATTCCTGCGCCAAAACATAGCAAACTATGTAATATCACATGAAACCACGGCAAAACGCACACTAAACTAGGTAGCTAAAATACACACATCAAATCCCCTCACACTTAGATCATACTTGTCCTCAAGTATGAGATAAGAGAAGAATTAATGGTGAAATTCAGCCACTAGAAGCAACTCCCTTCCTTGACACGACATTAAAACTCTAAAAACAAAGAACGAAACAACGGACACAACAACCAAACGGAAGGAAAACAGAAAAGACGAGGATACTAACAACTCAACAGAAAACGACAGCCAAGTAATCATCAAAACACTAGTAACATGACCTACTGCCAAATCGAACCATGCAACTCACACTCGATTCTCAACCTCAAATCAAGAAAAGGAAATATCAAACAAGTGTTTTCATATTCTATCTAGTCCAAATCAAGCAACAACAAATTCCTCTCAAGATTCACTCTTCTCTCAAATATGTATTTTGGAAATTCACACTCAAGAAGGAAAATCCACTTAGTCGTGATATGTCGTGGTCACATAGTAACTCAAAAAGGTCTTTTGTCATTGGTTGTAATGGGGCTAAGGACCATTCATGATGTAGGCAAGATCCTAGGGGTCCTAAGCTTAAACATTGAAGATCAAAGTGTGCATATCTAATCCAAATCATCATCGACAATTCAAGTTTATAGAGAAAGAAAGCAACCAAACTTCGGGGAAAAAAACTCCAACAATAACAATGATACTACATGCTCAACTCAAACTGGTGCAACATCTTTTTCTTTTCTATTCTTTTCTTTTCTTCTTTTTTTTGATTTTTTTTTCTTTTTTTTTTTTCTGCAGCACCTTTCCTTTTTTTTTTATATCCTCCATCAACATGCAATCATCATCTACAAAATATCCCAACAAATCGTCTCCCAAAACTGCTCCCATCCCAAGAACTCAACTGATCAATTTCACTGTTTGGCCAAACGGATCACAGATCCTTATCACTTTACACAAAACAGTAGTTTGGGCAAACGGCACATAAGAACACCGCTTAACTTCCTCTAGTAATCAATGGAATGAAGTTCAAATTAGACATGCATCACTGGGCCAAAGAGATAGTCCAAAACAGGCCTTGGCCTAATTATTTAGTGACTAATAAGAAAGAACATGGTCAAGGCTTCAAAGGGCTCACTAGGGAATAATGTTCAGGTGGGAATTCAAAAGCAGGCCAAAAGGCTACCCTAGTGCCTTCTATCATGCATCACCAATGACTCACAACATATCACAACTTCATGAATAACAAACCACTCAAAAAAGAAAAATAGTAGAGAGTGCTCTACTCTAATAAGCTCAATTCTCACTTATATGTGGCTTTTTACTCATTGTTGCTCTTATTTGTCATCCCAAATGTCATCCAATAAAAACACAAATTTTCAATCTCAAAATCCCAAATCTCAAGTATCAAACCTCAAGTTCATCACATAACTCAACCGGGCAGCATGCTTATCACTAATATTTCAACAACAACAGGGCTCACAACACACAAAACACAACATAAAAAACGGACTCAACATAACACAACTCAAAGACGCCCCCCTCACACTTAGATTTTGCTTACCCTCAAGCAAATAAAACAAAGCATAAGTGAAGGAGCAACAAGACACACAACGAAACACAAAGACAACACAAGAAACAAGCGAAACAAAACAAGAAAAGGAAGGAAATCACCGTGTGCGCTGCCGCCTCATCTCCTATCGAATGGTGGCGCTCAAGTTCGCAATGCTCTCTTGTAGGGCTGCCATGTTCCCATCGATCTTTTTTTTTTTTTTTTTTTTTTTTAACTGAAACTTAACAAAAATTAAAACTAAGAAGGAACTAAGAAACTAAAAGGAAAACTGAACGAAACAAAAATAAAGGAAGAGAAAGGCAAAACAGGAAAATAAAAAGGAAAGAAAATCGGGTTGCCTCCCGATAAGCGCCATTATTTAAAGTCTTTGGCTAGACTATTGATGCAATCAGAATCTCGTCTGAGGTGACAACGGAATTTCTTCCACTGTTGTCATATGAGATGCATCGCAATATGGCTCCAACTTGTGATAGTTGACTACAAACATCTTTGCCGTAGCCAAACTCTTAATCTCCACTGGTCCGCCTGGCCAAACAGACTGTATCTCAAAAGGACCTATCCATTGCTTTCCAAGCATGAATCGGACCTTTTCACCGACTTCAAATGTTCTCCAGAATCGATGCTTGTGATAAGCTATCGCTATTAGATCTGCATACCCCATGTTGGTATTATAGGCTTCCAAACGGAGCTCCTCCTCACACTTATCTTTTAAGTCGGGTGGTTCCACATTAAAATGCAGAGTTCTATAACGTGGCTTCCGTCTGGGCAAACGAACCATATGTCCAGAACCTGTAAATTTCGGGTCATCATGAAGAATTTTGTCCTGTTTGGGCAAACAGAACGTATTTCCAGAATCTGCCAATTTCGGATGGGCATGAAGAGACTTGGTAGATTCTTTGACTTCTTCATTGTTCATCCCACGAGCATCAAGACCGGTTGCTCTTTTGATCAAGGTCAGTTCCAACTTGTCCTGCACAGATTTAGTCTCAAGATGGTCTTGGACAGAAGGGTCAGTAATGTTAGTGGCACAAACAGTTTTAACAACAAGAGGATTTTTCATGGTATCATCAATATTGAAAGTGAACTTCTCTCCATGATAATCCAAACAAATAGTACCACTATAAACATCAATGAGTGCCCTAGTGGTCCTTAAGAAAGGACGACCTAACAGAACAACGGCTGACTCTTTCGACTGCATACCACTCATTTTCACCACATAAAAGTCAGCAGGATAAACAAAATCATGCACCTTTACAAGAACATTCTCTAGAAGACCCTCAGGATGAACACGTGACCCATCAGCCAACTGAATCACCACCTTAGTAGCCACCAACTTCACACCAACTAGGTTATTATAAACAGCTAAGGGCATGACATTAATAGAAGGTCCTAGATCACACATAGCATGCTCAATCTTAGTATCACCGATGAAACATGGCAGGGAAAACATACCTGGATCCTTGCATTTGGGCGGCAACTCTTTTCGTATCACTGCTGACACGTTCTCGCCCATCACAATCTTTCCAGATTTCTTAGACTTTCCATCGATGAAGTCCTTCAAAAACTTGCTCAGATGAGGGAGTTTGAGTGCTTGGAGGAAAGGAAGATTAATCTCCAACTTTCCAAATATCTTCATGAAGTCATTGATCTCTTCCTCAGGCTTCTTCTGTCACGACCGCACTTGCTAAGGATAGCAAATTCGGGAAAACCGCGACTAAGGGAGGGAAATTAGGAGCGGGATTAGAAAAGGGGCATGTTTAGCTTCTTGATGACTCGACTTGTATAATGAAAACGATTGAAATTAACTAGAATTTAACGAAGGTCAAAAGGAACCGTACATAATATTATCCAAAAGAGGTACTCAACGAGTTTGAGTACATTATTAAATAATACATATTATTTGACAAGATAACATAATGTCTTCAGCAAAATCAGTGTTCGCAGCGGAATAACATTTTGAGTATATGTATGAAGACATATACTCTACTCTGAGGTACTCATCCTAGATTGACAGAAGCTCCGCTTGCACACTACATCCTCGATCACAGCTCAACCTGCACATTTATAAATACATACAGGGCTAAGTACAAGAGTACTTAGTGGACACTTGCCGAAATTTACATACATGTATAATATTTTATTGTCAAGCCTTTCAACAGTAGTAAGATACGAGGTTTTTCCTTTAAAGACTCGTATTTACCAAAAATAATATCATTTCTTTTCATCAATAACCTGTACAGGTATTTTATATCATTAATCACCATATCAGTAACTCGTGCCGAGAGGGAGGCCTCCCTCTACGGACACTATGATCGGCCAACCCGCTAGATGACTCATGATCACAAGGGTGTACACTAATTCCGAAGGGATTTGCGGTCCCATCCAGAATCCGAATTCGATTAACATCAGATAGGCAATTAATAATAAAACATAAAGCATTTAGGCATTGACAATATCATTTAAATTCATAAGCATAAAGTTTTAGCAATTCTAATATATAATTTTAGTTTATACATAGAAAGCCCACCTGAATAGCAGACTCACGGTTTAGCTCTAACTCTGGTGCTTGACCTTTCATCCGAGAAAATAAAATAAGATTCTAATTCTCGAAAAATCTCAATAAATGAGGATGCGTGAAATGATTATGCATGACTCATATTCCTTTAATTAAATTATGAGATGCTAATCCTATTTAAGGAATTAAAGCTCGTCTTATGAGGACGGATTATTAATCTTTAATAATCTACTCATCTTAAAATAATCTAATTTACTTACTAATTAATGATTAGTAAGTCTTAAAAATTTATCACTAATTAAAAATAATTAGGATTAATAATGGGGCCTAAATTAATAAATCTCATTGGGCTTAACTAAATAAATTTCATTGAACTTAATCAATTAAATAGTAGGAGTTCAATTAATAAAAATTATAAATTCATTATTAACAATTAATAGAAGCCCAATCAAAATAAATAATAAGAGCCCATTTATAAAAATAATAGAGTCCAAACAATATATATATTAGCCCAATGGAAATAAAATAAGCAAAGCCCAATTGAATTAATCTCCGGCCCAACAAATAAAATAAACTAGGCCCAAAGAGAAAGCCCAAAAATCCGGCCCAAACCGGCTCAAACCCGGCCCAAACCCGGTCCAACCTCACTCCCTTTTTCTTTCAACAATCATTCATGCACACACACTTTTTTTTATTTAACTCTCCCTCTCTCTCTCAATTCACCGCACATACACACACACACTTTATATCTTCATCAAATTTCTCTCTATCTTTTATCTTTTATTAAAGTTAACATTTTCCTCTTTCTCTCCCACTATCTCGGTTCCCTCTCTCTCCTTATATTAAAATATATAACACTTCCTCACTCTTAATAATTCATGCCATCAACATATCCATTTTCTTTTATTAAAGCAAAATCTTCTCCCTCTCTTTTATTTAGCAAAACCGAGGCTTCAACATCATCTCTCTCTCTTTATTCAAAACAAAACACATGCACACACCTTTTTTTTTTTCTCTCAAAATTATCAAAGCTTTCTCTCTCTTTTATCAAAAACACTCGGCTCTCTCTCAATCAAGAAAAACGTTGCTCACTCTTCTCTCTCTCTCGTTCGATTTTTCTCCCCATCATCCGGCGTCCCTTTTCCCGGCGAGTCATCTCCGGAAACCATCTCTCTCTCCCTTGCATACATCGGTAACCACCCAAACACTCACCTCTCAAACTCTCTCGGATCTCCTCCGGCGAAGAACCGCCGGTCAGTCACCTCCTCAACGTTTCACTACAGCGCCGTTGTTCCTGCTGCTCCGGCGACTCACGACGAGGCCACCGCCGATTGCTGCTGTTTGTGGAAGCGCCGCCGACTGCTGCTGTTCGTGGAGTCCGCCGCCGACTGCTGTTGTTCTGGAGTTGGCCGCTGACTGCTGCTGTTCTGGAGTTGGCCGCCGACTGCTGTTGTTCTGGAGTTGGCCGCCGACTGCTGCTACCGAGTTCCGACAGCCACCACCGTGGTCGGCTGCCGCTGCCTCGCCCAAGGCCGACTTCTGCTGCCAAGCACCGAACGCCGCTGCTGTAGGGAGGCCGTCGCCGCTCACTGCTCTCACGCACACGTTTGTGCCGACATGACGGAGGCAAGGGTCGAGCCATGATCTCTCGGCTCTATTATTGTTGTTCGGTTAATGGCGAGAGACGGCAGCACACCTTGGCGCCGCCTCGTTCGTTCTCCTCCATTTCTAGTCATCTCTCGGCCCGACTGAATAGGGCCGCGTCCCTCGTTGTTTAAAAGCTAAGTTTTTCAAGTTTCGTTCCGCTCTTTTTTTACGAATTTGTTGTGATAAGTAAAAGGCTGTGTTTGTTCTATAAGTTCTGGTGTTCCTTTCTCTATTCGCTTGTGAATACAGAGTGCCATGTAACTAATTAATCATGCTCATTATCTACTGCATTTCTAATATATGAAGCATGCTCTACTGAGATATGATATATGTATATGAAGAGAGTGAACTAAGATAGCATGAAATACCTTGAATGGTTTTGTTGGTTGGTTATTGTTTGAATGAACTGATACTTGAAAATGCTTTGGCAGAGAATGATGAAGAGCAGTGCAGTCTTTCCTCTTTTTGCTAGGAACGTTTGTGGAATGGGAATGAGGAGATTATGCTTGGTGATTTCTCGATGGAAGGAGTAGATTTGTTGCTGTGATGAAGAGGGTGAATGAGGATGGCTTTATACTGAACTTATGGAGAGCTGATTAGTGTGAAAAGATGATGAATAGTATGGCTAAATTGTTGAGCGTGGTTGAAGAATTAATGAGGGAGCATTAATTGCTGTTGACATTCTTGAGATTAATGAGCGTGGTTGATGAATAGTACGCTCAACAATCCTAGGAGATTTGCTGAATTCTTTTTGACTATGTAGGAGTGGAAAAGAAAAGCTAAGCACGGGTGAGAATAGAGTGGCTGAGGGAGCATGGCGTGCTAAATTTAAAACACAGAATAATATCTAAATTAATAATATAGATTTAATTCTTCACAAGCCGGAATAAATTCACGACTCAAGAAATAATAATAAAAATAGAAAAATAATTCTACTGTGATTAATAAATAACATGACTTAGCTAAGTTAGTTATGAATCTGAAATGAATAATTATTGGCTTACTCAATAATTCTCATCGCGGTTTTATTTACGCGAAGCTACTGACTTGGTAATAAAATAATAATCCTGCTTAATTGAATATAATCCAGTGTCATAAGCTGAATTTAAAGCATAAATAATTACTGGGCTTGATTTACTGAAAGATGAAATAATAATTATCGTATTACTGGATTTAAATATAATAAAAGAGCGGGCTACTACATACTACCCCTCTTAACAAAAATTTCGTCCCGAAATTTGCATACCTATGTGAAAAGTTCTAGGTATTTTTCTTTCATTTGGTCCTCAAGTTCCCACGTTGCTTCTTCAGGTCCATGGTGTCTCCACAGTATTTTGACTGACGCGATCGATTTATTCCTCAACTCTTGCACCTTTCGATCTAGAATGGCTTCAGGTTTTTCCTCGTACGTCAAGTCCGGGTTAAGAATCATTTCCTCTTGGTGAATCACGTGTTTGGGGTCAAACACGTACCGTCTTAGTTGTGACACGTGGAACACATTGTGGACGTTTCCAAAGCTAGGTGGCAGCGCCAACCTATACGCTACGGGACCTATTCTTTCAAGGATCTTATAAGGTCCTACAAAACGGGGTCTGAACTTACCCTTAACACCGAATCTCACGGATGTACAGTTGGGCTAGTTTCTCCGATCCATGGGTAATTGGAATCGGTATAAAATGAGCGCACTTCGTGAGACGGTCTACTATTACCCAAATAGCTGTGTTGCCCCTATTTGTCTTGGGTAGACCCGTCACGAAATCCATTGCTATGTGCTCCCACTTCCATTCTGGGATTTCCAATGGCTGCAATTTCCCATATGGTCGTTGATGTAAAGCTTTCACTAGCGCTCTACAAACGAGGCTATATCTCGTTTCATCCCGTCCCACCAAAACTTCTGTTTTAGATCTTGGTACTTTTTGGTACTCCCGGGATGAGCGGTATAGGGCGTGTCATGAGCTTCACTCATGATCTCGTTTCTGAGTTCCTCGTTATGGGGAACACACAATCTTCCTTCAAAAAGAACTGCGTTATCCGTTGCCTCTTGGTAGCTTCCGTCAATATTTCAGGAAAAACTTCTGGAAAGTCTCGTACTATTGCCACATTTTCCACCCTCTTATCTTCACTAGCTTCCCCGTTTAGGTAGACGAGATAAGCTGTGCTTCCTTCCTTCATCATCTCTTTTCTGGCTTGTAATGCGGATATCACTGGTACTCTTTTCTTCATACCGATGCCGTGAAATTCCGTCGGTTCCTTTCCAGGTGGTCGAAGAGAAATTTTTTTCGTTTACTACAAAGGATGGTAGCGTGATTCTCAGCTAGCCAGTCCATTCCTAAGATCATATCTACGTCCCACATGAGTAGAATATTAAGATTGTTCGCTACCATCTTAAGTTCTCCTATTTCAAATTCTACGTTCGAGCAAACATGTGTGGTGGTAGATCTTCCTCCTGAGGGTGTAGTGATTCTTAAGGCACGCTTAGCTCGTTCTGATTCGATTTCTAAGGTATCTACGCAAGGGGCAGATATAAAAGAATGCGAGGCACCAGTATCGAACAGAATCATAATGGAAAAACCTTTAAGCTTGCCCATACCTGCCAGGTTTCCCTGGTTTTTCTCGGGCTGGTTTTGGGTGAGAGTAAAGGCTCTCGCCTGTTGCGGCAATGGTTGCGGCAGCTTCTGTTGCTGTTGGCCCTATTGGTGCTGGTGTTGGTATTGCTGCTGGTGTGGCTGTTGTTGGCGGGGCTGGTGTTGCCCTTGAACCGCTTGCAGGGGCTGAGCATAAATGGCGCTGATTGCCGTGCCCTGCTGTTTGTTGGGGCACTGTGAGGAGTAGTGGCCCTTCTGGCCACACGTGTAGCAACTGTCAGTTCCAGCCCTACAGACACCACGATGTGGTTTGTTGCATTTCGGACATAGGGGAACTTCATTTTGTCTTTGGCTGCCTCCAGCCGGGGCAGGACCCTGTTGCTTCCCTTGTCCTTGTTGCTGATATTGTCCCAACGGTGCATTTCCTTGCCATGGCCTCTTGTTAGTCTGGTTTTCATTTCCTCCATGGTCGTTCCAATTGCGCTTCCCTTTAAAGTTCTGAGGGCGTACAGGTGGGTTGGCTGGCGCTGAGGTCTGTGATGGAGCCAACCTTTCTACTGGCATCGCAGCTTCGATGTCCAGTGCTCTGTTCAAAGACTCGGTGTATGAGAGTCCACCATGACTAGCTAAAGTCATCCGAATCTCGTGCCTCAGACCGGCACAAAATTTCTCCGCCATTTTCTCATCAGTATCCACCTGCTGTGGAGCATAACGCGATAGATCACAGAACTCTCTGTCATATTCCGTTACTGTCTTCTTCCCTTGTTTCAGGCTATAGAACTCAGCCTCCTTCTTCTTTCTGTAGCTCTTGGGAATATACTTATCGTATAATCCAGTCTTAAAGTCTTCCCAAGTATAAGCTGCCCATTGTTCGGGAGTCAGAGTCTTTCGGCGGGCTTCCCACCAAAAGTCAGCCGATCCGGCTAGTTGGAAAGACATGCACGAGAGTCGCTCATCTTCAGTGCAGTGTAGAAAGGTGAAAATACGCTCCAAGGCGCGTACCCAAGCTTCGGCCTCGGCTGGGTCGCCTGTCCCAGTGAACGTGGGTGGATTCTGTCGAAGAAAAAGTTCTTCAGTCCTTCTAGCAGGGGGTGGAGGGGGTGGGGTAGGTTCCCTGTCGTTTTGCCGTCCTTCAGGTATTTCATCACGATTTCCATCGTTGTTAACGTTCCTCCTAGTGGGGCGACCTCGTTTAGGCGGCATTCTGTAAAATACAAACACCCATTTTAACGCATTCTATACAGGAGTCTCTAAGGCAATTAATAAAGAACTGTTTGCCAAATTTAACTTATCATAACTCCAAAACTAAAATATAACAGGAACCGTTGCATGCACAAGTCACATTATTCAAAATTACTATATTCTTAACTGACTCGTGAAGAATAAAACCCGTAGAGAAACATAAAACATACACGAGATCGTCGTAGAAAGCCCATGCTAGGGTCATTTTTATCTCATGGAATATTGCCTCATCGAGGGCTTTTACATTGTCAACCCAAAATGTAAGTAAAGTCTATCTAGTACTTCCTATGATGTACCGGCTTACTAGTTAAGCAATCACAAAAGGGTTTTTATTCACAGAACGTCCTAGAGACCAACATTTCCGTACTAATGCTAGCTAGAAACAACATAAATAAAATCATAGTCATTGGAACGAATTATCGTTTCCGGAGTACATCCACAAGCTAAAACTATCAAATCTGTGAACTCTGAGTCGCGGTACGACTGCTCCTCGGTGACGCCAGGGGGTCCTCTTCTGGATCCTCCTCGGGGTCCTCCTCCTCATCCTCGCCCGGCTCCCAGCTGGGCAACGGAGTCTCTCCCTGGCCCTCGTCTGT
This sequence comes from Salvia miltiorrhiza, assembly GCF_028751815.1. Taxonomy (NCBI): domain Eukaryota; kingdom Viridiplantae; phylum Streptophyta; class Magnoliopsida; order Lamiales; family Lamiaceae; genus Salvia; species Salvia miltiorrhiza. Next base: position 10,878,626 of record NC_080387.1, on the reverse strand, counting down.
CTCCCGCATGATCTGGGCTGAGCGGAAGATGTCGTTCACAATCTCACGGATCGGATCATCTCTGGTGCTGATCCTGGCCGTGGCACGAGGCTCGATTGGAGCTGGAGGTGGCACGGGCTCGGGACGAGTAATCCTCATCGTACCATACTGTGCTGTATCGTCATCCTCCTGCACAGGGTATTTGCCCCTATCTAGGAACTCCCTCATGTTGGCCATGACCCTGTCGACGTCTGCCATGACAGCTGCAAGCCTTGTGTCTGCCGTAGGTATCAGTGGTGGTGGAGGAGTAGTAGTTCGGATCGCTGAGTCAGGAGGCGATGGGAAATCCCTGCGAGCCTGTGGACGAGAAGGGCCTGCCTCGTCATCATGCCTACCACGGCGCCCTAGAACTGAGGCACGTGGTGGAGGGTCTCGTGGCAAGGCCATCGGGGGCTCAGGAGCAGTAGCGGGTGCCTCCGCTGGCAAAGGCGTCCCCACCTGTACGTAGTTTCCCGGAAGGATGTAGGGCCCTAGAGGGGCGCTACCCCACAAGGTGAAACAGGCCTGAAGCTCCGCAATGAAGCTAGGGAAGTCTCCCATGAGGTCGTGGTAATCTTCTCGGCGAAAGATGTAGTGGGCAGAGATCTGCCTAGCCCATCCCTGCCACTCGGAAGGTAACAGTAAGATCAACCTCTGGATACCGTCATACCCTGATACTCCATGTGCACTCGCTTCGACCCAGTGTCTGTGAAAACCTGCGAGGAACTGTTCGAGGTTATCCCCGTGACATGGGGCATAAGTGCGGTAGGACCGCTCGACCTCCTCTGGACTAGCCCATGGGGGCAAGGGTCGTCGTCGAGTATAGGCAGTCCTCGCCATCTAACGAAAGAAGTTCTATCGTCAACTCAAAGTAAAACGTGACAAGTAACTAAAACGATATGGTTCCAAACATCTATACTTGGCAATCAAGAATCGGTTCGAAAATCATAACTCGTGAAATCTAGATATCACAACATCGTCTAAATCTAGTATTCAAGCACATGTCATAGAGGTGATCTAAATCTAGTTCTCAAGTACAAAATCATAACTTGTATTAAGGACCTCCCTAATACTTAATCATAGATTAAGGATTCGACAATCATCATAAAGCTCTAGTGTCATGATCTACCGATCTTAGGGCTTGTTATGCGATGATGATATACTCTTAGATCTAGCAACGAGCAATAAAAGTTTCAACAAAATAAATTCAAAAGGCCAAGCCAATTCGAGATCTCATCGTAGAAAAACACTCGAATATTTAAGCTATGCTCATGCTATCAACATACTATTGGCGTTTGTTACGCTGCTCAATCTTCATGCTCGTGGTTTCATCATGCGACTCTTCGTGTGATTCCTCTTTCTCTATTTCAACCGTCATTGTTGATGTCATCATAACATGAAGAAAAGTTAAGGCATCTCCCTAAGTTCTCTTCTATGTTCTGTCGTGTGAGTGAGCATATATATAACTTAATAGTTCTAAGTTCTTGTGATTCATACAATAGTCATACTTATTCATGCTTCATATATTTCAAGAAATTAACTTAATTAAAACTTGAAAGCTCTTACCGTATTCTTCGTTGAGCGTGACGAGATGTAGTGCCAAGCTTTTGTCATCTAGTTCAAAGGTGTATTAACTTACTTAATCTAGACTCAACTTAGAAGGAATGATTAGTACTCAGAGCAAAAGAAATGCTCTGATACCATTCTGTCACGACCGCACTTGCTAAGGATAGCAAATTCGGGAAAACCGCGACTAAGGGAGGGAAATTAGGAGCGGGATTAGAAAAGGGGCATGTTTAGCTTCTTGATGACTCGACTTGTATAATGAAAACGATTGAAATTAACTAGAATTTAACGAAGGTCAAAAGGAACCGTACATAATATTATCCAAAAGAGGTACTCAACGAGTTTGAGTACATTATTAAATAATACATATTATTTGACAAGATAACATAATGTCTTTAGCAAAATCAGTGTTCGCAGCGGAATAACATTTTGAGTATATGTATGAAGACATATACTCTACTCTGAGGTACTCATCCTAGATTGACAGAAGCTCCACTTGCACACTACATCCTCGATCACAGCTCAACCTGCACATTTATAAATACATACAGGGCTAAGTACAAGAGTACTTAGTGGACACTTGCCGAAATTTACATACATGTATAATATTTTATTGTCAAGCCTTTCAACAGTAGTAAGATTCGAGGTTTTTCCTTTAAAGACTCGTATTTACCAAAAATAATATCATTTCTTTTCATCAATAACCTGTACAGGTATTTTATATCATTAATCACCATATCAGTAACTCGTGCCGAGAGGGAGGCCTCCCTCTACGGACACTATGATCGGCCAACCCGCTAGATGACTCACGATCACAAGGGTGTACACTAATTCCGAAGGGATTTGCGGTCCCATCCAGAATCCGAATTCGATTAACATCAGATAGGCAATTAATAATAAAACATAAAGCATTTAGGCATTGACAATATCATTTAAATTCATAAGCATAAAGTTTTAGCAATTCTAATATATAATTTTAGTTTATACATAGAAAGCCCACCTGAATAGCAGACTCACGGTTTAGCTCTAACTCTGGTGCTTGACCTTTCATCCGAGAAAATAAAATAAGATTCTAATTCTCGAAAAATCTCAATAAATGAGAATGCGTGAAATGATTATGCATGACTCATATTCCTTTAATTAAATTATGAGATGCTAATCCTATTTAAGGAATTAAAGCTCGTCTTATGAGGACGGATTATTAATCTTTAATAATCTACTCATCTTAAAATAATCTAATTTACTTACTAATTAATGATTAGTAAGTCTTAAAAATTTATCACTAATTAAAAATAATTAGGATTAATAATGGGGCCTAAATTAATAAATCTCATTGGGCTTAACTAAATAAATTTCATTGAACTTAATCAATTAAATAGTAGGAGTTCAATTAATAAAAATAATAAATTCATTATTAACAATTAATAGAAGCCCAATCAAAATAAATAATAAGAGCCCATTTATAAAAATAATAGAGTCCAAACAATATATATATTAGCCCAATGGAAATAAAATAAGCAAAGCCCAATTGAATTAATCTCCGGCCCAACAAATAAAATAAACTAGGCCCAAAGAGAAAGCCCAAAAATCCGGCCCAAACCGGCTCAAACCCGGCCCAAACCCGGTCCAACCTCACTCCCTTTTTCTTTCAACAATCATTCATGCACACACACTTTTTTTTTATTTAACTCTCCCTCTCTCTCTCAATTCACCGCACATACACACACACACTTTATATCTTCATCAAATTTCTCTCTATCTTTTATCTTTTATTAAAGTTAACATTTTCCTCTTTCTCTCCCACTATCTCGGTTCCCTCTCTCTCCTTATATTAAAATATATAACACTTCCTCACTCTTAATAATTCATGCCATCAACATATCCATTTTCTTTTATTAAAGCAAAATCTTCTCCCTCTCTTTTATTTAGCAAAACCGAGGCTTCAACATCATCTCTCTCTCTTTATTCAAAACAAAACACATGCACACACCTTTTTTTTTTCTCTCAAAATTATCAAAGCTTTCTCTCTCTTTTATCAAAAACACTCGGCTCTCTCTCAATCAAGAAAAACGCTGCTCACTCTTCTCTCTCTCTCGTTCGATTTTTCTCCGCATCATCCGGCGTCCTTTTTCCCGGCGAGTCATCGCCGGAAACCATCTCTCTCTCCCTCGCATACATCGGTAACCACCCAAACACTCACCTCTCAAACTCTCTCGGATCTCCTCCGGCGAAGAACCACCGGTCAGTCACCTCCTCAACGTTTCACTACAGCGCCGTTGTTCCTGCTGCTCCGGCGACTCACGACGAGGCCACCGCCGATTGCTGCTGTTTGTGGAAGCGCCGCCGACTGCTGCTGTTCTGGAGTTGGCCGCCGACTGCTACCGAGTTCCGACAGCCACCACCGTCGTCGGCTGCCGCTGCCTCGCCCAAGGCTGACTTCTGCTGCCAAGCACCGAACGCCGCTGCTGTAGGGAGGCCGTCGCCGCTCACTGCTCTCACGCACACGTTTGTGCCGACATGACGGAGGCAAGGGTCGAGCCATGATCTCTCGGCTCTATTGTTGCTGTTCCGTTAATGGCGAGAGACGGCAGCACACGTTGGCGCCGACTCGTTCGTTCTCCTCCATTTGTAGTCATCTCTCGGCCCGACTGAATAGGGCCGCGTCCCTCGTTGTTTAAAAGCTAAGTTTTTCAAGTTTCGTTCCCCTCTTTTTTTACGAATTTGTTGTGCTAAGTAAAAGGCTGTGTTTGTTCTATAAGTTCTGGTGTTCCTTTCTCTATTCGCTTGTGAATACAGAGTGCCATGTAACTAATTAATCATGCTCATTATCTACTGCATTTCTAATATATGAAGCATGCTCTACTGAGATATGATATATGTATATGAAGAGAGTGAACTAAGATAGCATGAAATACCTTGAATGGTTTTGTTGGTTGGTTATTGTTTGAATGAACTGATACTTGAAAATGCTTTGGCAGAGAATGATGAAGAGCAATGCAGTCTTTCCTCTTTTTGCTAGGAACGTTTGTGGAATGGGAATGAGAAGATTATGCTTGGTGATTTCTCGATGGAAGGAGTAGATTTGTTGCTGTGATGAAGAGGGTGAATGAGGATGGCTTTATACTGAACTTATGGAGAGCTGATTAGTGTGAAAAGATGATGAATAGTATGGCTAAATTGTTGAGCGTGGTTGAAGAATTAATGAGGGAGCATTAATTGCTGTTGACATTCTTGAGATTAATGAGCGTGGTTGATGAATAGTACGCTCAACAATCCTAGGAGATTTGCTGAATTCTTTTTGACTATGTAGGAGTGGAAAAGAAAAGCTAAGCACGGGTGAGAATAGAGTGGCTGAGGGAGCATGGCGTGCTAAATTTAAAACACGGAATAATATCTAAATTAATAATATAGATTTAATTCTTCACAAGCCGGAATAAATTCACGACTCAAGAAATAATAATAAAAATAGAAAAATAATTCTACTGTGATTAATAAATAACATGACTTAGCTAAGTTAGTTATGAATCTGAAATGAATAATTATTGGCTTACTCAATAATTCTCATCATGGTTTTATTTACGCGAAGCTACTGACTTGGTAATAAAATAATAATCCTGCTTAATTGAATATAATCCAGTGTCATAAGCTGAATTTAAATCATAAATAATTACTGGGCTTGATTTACTGAAAGATGAAATAATAATTATCGTATTACTGGATTTAAATATAATAAAAGAGCGGGCTACTACATCTTCCTTGCTAGCCTTCTTGGGAAAGGTACTGGTGGCACAAACTTAGGATCGCGGAGGCTCAGTATTGGTTCCTCCTTGGTCGAATCATCTTCAACACTTTCTCGTTCTGCCTCCCTTCCTTTCTGCACAGCTTCGGACTCACCGTCCTGTTTGGGCAAACGAGACGTATTTCCAGATTGACCTCCAGTGAGCACTAGTTCTTCAGAATCGTTCTGTTTGGGCAAACAGTTGCTCTCGCCAGATTCGCCTTCTCGAGCTTTTTCCACTTTCTTGATTGGTGGTTCATCCAATTCTTTGCCACTTCTCAAGGTGATCAAGTTCACACTTTCCTGAGGATTCACTTGGACTTGCGATGGCAATTTGCCTTGATGGCCCTTGAGTTGATTCACGGAAGTTGCGAGTTGAGACACTTGACGAGCCAACCCCTCAATCTGCACCTTCTGCTCGGCTTGGGATTGTTGGAGTTGTTGCACATTACTTTGCAGAAATTGCTGGTTACCAATCAAGTCCGCCATCATCTCCTCAAGTGACTTGCCTTGCTTCTCGGGAGGATGTTGCTGAGCTTGTGGAGCTTGATACCCCGTCCTTTGATGTGGAGGACGGTAGTTTTGCTGCTGTGGCTGCTGCATAGTTAGTGGTTGCTTCAGCTCGGGATCTCTCCATCAGAAATTGGGATGGTTTCTCCATGGAGCATTGTGATTGTTCGCGTACTGGTCCCGTTTGGGCAAATGGGGCAGTGGCGCGTCACAGCTGTAAAAATTGTGGGAAGAATTTGCATGGGCTTGATACTCTTCCTCATCCCCTGTGCATTGCAAACTCGTGTGGCCTGAATTACCGCATGCTCCACATGGCTTTTCTGTCGGTTGTCCAGCGGTTGCAACCTTCTCCACCACAGAACTCAACATTCTCTCCAATTTCCCCATCCTTGCTTCGAACTTCTCCTCAAAATCTGATGAACTAGCTTGAGCATCTTTCTTGAGCAGTTGGATGCGCGGCTCCTCATATTCCCTCGTAGCTTCCACCAAGTGTTGAATTAATCTTTTGGCTTCACTCATCGTGTTTTGGGAAAATCCCCCTCCACTTGCTGAGTTCACCAAATTCTTAGTGTCAACGGTCATCCCTTGGTAGAAATACTGCAACAAGTCACCCTCAGAAAACTTGTAGTTTGGGCAACTATCCACCAATCTCCTAAATCTGGTCCAGTAGGCGCTTAACGATTCATCATACTCCTGCTTGGCACCACTGATCTCCTTCTTTAGCGCGTTCGTCTTGGTGGGAGGGAAAAAGTGCTCCAGGAATAGCCTTTTCATCTCCGCCCATGTAGTGATAGAATACGGTGGGAGACTCGAGAACCAAGAGTTCGCCTCTGCTGTCATGGTGAAGGGAAAAGCAGCTAATCTGAAGTGTTCCTCCGTTACATCAGTGGGGCGCTTCTGTACCTTGCAGATCTTGATGAATTCGCTCAAGAAATTATATGGATCTTCTCCTTTCTTCCCGTAGTACTTAGGAAGAACATTAAGCAATCCAAGTTTAATCTCTATAGCAGTAGCAGCCGCCGTCATCCGGATCGGGGTTGGGGGGTCATCAGCTTCGTGGCTGGAGAGATCGCACAGTCTCGGATCGTCAGCCATGTCACTCTCAGTACTTGCAACCGAAATTGAGTCAGTTTCTTCTTCACAGTCTGATTCTGTCTCCGAGTCGTGGTCTGTTTGGGCAAACAGAACCTCTTCCGCAGCTACAGAATTGGGTTTCTCCACGACGAACTGTTCTGGTCGAATGGGAAGGTCAGCCTGCGAATCCAGCAGATCCAGTAGCTTCCTCGCCTTCGCCTCCTTCCTTAGCTTCTTCGCGGTCTTCTCAATTTCACTATCGAAGAGGAGGTTTGGCTTGGACGATCTGCTCATAAACAAAGAAAATAAAAAAAAGAAAAATAGACAAAGGGAAAAGAATTAATTAACACCGCTCCCCGGCAACGGCGCCAATTTGGTGGACGTCGCCAACCACCAAATAATTCCTGCAGAATTACCAAAATAAATTAGTATATTGGTAAGCAGGGTCGATCCCACAGAGAGCAGTTAAAATTCATTCAAATCCCTAAATCTATAAAAACGGTGACGCCACCACGCCTTAATTTTAAGAGGAGTTAATTAAACTAAGAATGCAGAATTAAATCAAATAAAATACGCTTGAAGTAAATATATATGAAAAGGGTAATTCGGCTCAAATAAATCCACTCTAATTCAACTCTGATCCTCGACGCAATAATTAATTAATCCCTATCAACCAACCAGTTATAGGATACCGTGAAACGCAACGGACGTACCCCAATTCCTACTTACTGTGTCGATAAACAGCTAGAGACGCCAGACCTGCTTATTTCCCTTATTAAAGTATAACCTAGCTGGAGACGCCAGACCTAGATTTAATATTCTAACAGCATTACGATGAAGGAACCCAATTTATATCAATTATCCTAGAGACGCTAGTAATAATTAATATACCAATTAATTCCTACTACGAACACGGTAGTTGTATCACTAATTAGTCCAATTCCAACAATTACGGATTGGCAGGAACTAATTGACTGTAATCCAATTAAACTTAAGTTGATCAGGCTTAAATAAAATCAGAATTATCTTGGAACCTAGGAATTAATCGGAATCAACAGGAATCAATTTTAAACCAATTAGGTCTCACAGATCATTAAATTATAGTTTCATTATTCTCGCCGAATTAAAAGAATTAGCTACTCATGCTTAAAATAAAAACAATCAAATAAATAAAAATAAACATAAATAAATAACGAACAATACTAAGAAAATAAATTGCACGAATTGAAATAACCCTTGAATCAACCCAAAACTCGTTGCCCTTGATCAATTCCAATCCAGCCGCTATTCCAGAAACAAATGCAAGAATTAAACTAAATTAAACTTTGAAAGCAAAGGACTAAAAAAACGTGGGAATCGAAAATTTGCATGAAGAAAAAGGGTTGCATGAATTAAAAGTCAACTACTATCACTAATTCAAATATTGCGGCTGCAAGGTATGTAAAAGTGTGTGTCTATGAAATTAAAAACCTAAAGTAATATATAAGGGCCATGCATGCGGCCTTAACAAAACTAAGGGAATTAATTCCCTTCTAAAGTGCCGCCTAATAATCCCCAATGGGCTTCGGCCCTTTTACCTAATTAAGTCCAAAATAAAATAAAACTAAGAGTTTTGAGCTTTATAAAAATATAACAAGTAATTAAAAGCCCAATCTCTATTATCTTCCATCTCCACGTTGAATCTCCGTTGCAAGCTCGTCTTTCTCCAATTTCTCCCAATTAAAAGCTCCATCTTCAATTCTTCTCATTCCTGCGCCAAAACATAGCAAACTATGTAATATCACATGAAACCACGGCAAAACGCACACTAAACTAGGTAGCTAAAATACACACATCAAATCCCCTCACACTTAGATCATACTTGTCCTCAAGTATGAGATAAGAGAAGAATTAATGGTGAAATTCAGCCACTAGAAGCAACTCCCTTCCTTGACACGACATTAAAACTCTAAAAACAAAGAACGAAACAACGGACACAACAACCAAACGGAAGGAAAACAGAAAAGACGAGGATACTAACAACTCAACAGAAAACGACAGCCAAGTAATCATCAAAACACTAGTAACATGACCTACTGCCAAATCGAACCATGCAACTCACACTCGATTCTCAACCTCAAATCAAGAAAAGGAAATATCAAACAAGTGTTTTCATATTCTATCTAGTCCAAATCAAGGAACAACAAATTCCTCTCAAGATTCACTCTTCTCTCAAATATGTATTTTGGAAATTCACACTCAAGAAGGAAAATCCACTTAGTCGTGATATGTCGTGGTCACATAGTAACTCAAAAAGGTCTTTTCTCATTGTTTGTAATGGGGCTAAGGACCATTCATGATGTAGGCAAGATCCTAGGGGTCCTAAGCTTAAACATTGAAGATCAAAGTGTGCATATCTAATCCAAATCATCATCGACAATTCAAGTTTATAGAGAAAGAAAGCAACCAAACTTCGGGGAAAAAAACTCCAACAATAACAATGATACTACATGCTCAACTCAAACTGGTGCAACATCTTTTTCTTTTCTTTTCTTTTCTTTTCTTCTTTTTTTTGATTTTTTTTTTCTTTTTTTTTTCTTTTTTTTTTCTGCAGCACCTTTCCTTTTTTTTATATCCTCAATCAACATGCAATCATCATCTACAAAATATCCCAACAAATCGTCTCCCAAAACTGCTCCCATCCCAAGAACTCAACTGATCAATTCCACTGTTTGGCCAAACGGATCACAGATCCTTATCACTTTACACAAAACAGCAGTTTGGGCAAACGGCACATAAGAACACCGCTTAACTTCCTCTAGTAATCAATGGAATGAAGTTCAAATTATGTCACGACCGGCCTTAATTAGGGATAATTAAGTCGGGAAACCATGACTGGGGAAGGGAAATTACGAAGCGGGTTTTGAAAGGGGTGCATAAAAGAATACTCAAAGAGCTTGAATACGTGTGAAATATTCCTTAAAAAGGAAAAAGGCATAGTTCGCATAAAAAGGGTACTCAAAGAACTTGTATACGCATTATATTCCTTAAAAGGAAAAAGGCATCGTTAGGGGCTTGGCTAAAACATTATCAGAGTTTGCAACGGAAGGCGTAACTGAAATAATCAGTGTTTACAGCGAAATGCATAACTGAGATACATGTATGAAGACATGTATCCTTTCTGAGCCTACTTTAAGTTCGACAAAAACTCCACTCAGCAACAACACTTCATCGCCCATCACAGCTCAACCTGCACAAACATAAACATCGAAAGGCTAAGTACAAGAGTACTTAGTGGGCAGTTGCCAAGCATATAACATAACATTATTAACAATTTCACAATATCGCATAAGAGGCATGAGTTTCTTTCATATCCTTTTCTCATTAAACATTTCCAAATTCTTAAATAGCATAAGGGCATTCTTCATCATCAATCTTCATTAACAAACATCGTGTCGTGGAGAAGGCCTTCCCCAACGAACACGGGCATCGCACCGTGAGGGGGAGCCTCCCTCAGCTGTCACGGCATCGTACTATTGAGGGAGGCCTCCCCCAATAGACGCTGTAACACTGGCATACTGGCATACTGGCATCGCGCCGCTAGGGAGGCCTCCCTCAGCGGACACGGGCATCGTGCCGTGAGGAAGGCCCTCCTCAGCGGACACGGCATCGTACTGTTGAGGGAGGCCTCCCCCAACAGACACAAGCATCAAACATAAGCATAAACTTATCAGTGTAAAGCATTCAAGCGTAAATAAGCGTAATAAAGCATACCACACTTGAAGATCCAATTTGCATTTTTAAGCATAACACTTGCATAACATTTTATTTACGCGTAAGAAATTGCCCACCTGATAGCAAAGTTTTGCTAAGGTACTGTGACTTCTTGAATAGTTCTTACTCTCGCGCTTGACCTTAATCATGAGAATGTAAAATAAGACATTGCCTCGAGGAAAATTCTCAATTAATGAGAAAGCGTAATTAACTATGCATGAATCTGGTATGCATGAACTAATCTTCTGAGCGATAATTGGGAATTCTACTATTAATCCTCATTAATAGATTTAGCTAATTCTCGTCTAGCGCGGTCGAATAAAACTGTGATTCTTTCTTCCTCATCGGAATATTCTAGTCGTGAAATAAACCTCGCATTTGTACTTGATTGAAAAATGACTAACTCGGCTTTAAACGAGGTGTGACCTTGTAGAAATTATCGGGTTTTTCGATAGAAACATCATTACTAGCGTAACCTCAAATAATTAATAGGCTCAAAAGAGAGTAGTCAATTAATTAAATAAACCAGTGGCTTTAAAGAAATAAATGATAATAGCTCGTTTTAAAGTCCGAAGTCCAAAAACATTAATTAATAAACTGGGCGGCTCATTACTGAATACGAATCGGCTCACCCACTGATAAATAATTGGGCTCCATCAAAAATTGATACTGCTAGGCTTAGCTCAAAGGAGTAACTTCAGCTCAAGCTTTAAAAGAATTAAAGCCCAACTTAAAAAGTCTTCGACCCAAAATAATTAAAATAGGGGTCCAAATAATAATTAATGTGGACTGAAAAGAATTAATCTTAGCCCAAAAAGGCAATTTAATCGGCCCAAATGATGAATTAAACTGGCCCAACGAAATATAAATGGGACTAGAATAATAGCCCATCATAAAATATGCATCAGCCCAACTCCTTAATTAAATCGAGCCCAATAGAAATAATGAGAAGGGCCAATTAAATAAAAGACTGGCCCAACAAAGGAAATAATACCAAGCCCAAACTTAAAACAATTCGAGCCCAAAGCAATTAAAATAAAAGCCCAATCCTTTAGAATAAAATAAAAACCCAAGATCAAAATTCGGCCCAAATAAAAAAAAATAGAGGCCCAATTCTAATTTAAAAGTGAAGCCCAAGTTTTAAAATAATCAAAGTCCATCCTCTCTCTCTCTCTCTCTACTCAACTCTCGGTCCTCTCTCTTCAAGGAGCCGCTCTCTCTCTCTCTCTCTTTCTTCTCTCAAAATTGTCGGCCATGTTCTCTTTCTCTTCGCGAGCTTCGCCGCGAATTGCTTCGGCGACTGGTCGCGCCTCCACAGCTCTGGAACTTCCGGCGCCGCTTTCTTTTCCTCCACACATGTCAGACGCAGCATGTCCAATCGAGAACAGGAATCGAGCCCTAGTTTCTCTCGATTCAGGCGGAAATCGTTGCGCCGCTGGGCTTTGTTTGCCGCTGCTCTGGCCGTCCCAACCGCCGGCGAGCAATTGTTGATCGCGCCGCCTCCTTTCCCTTCATCGCAGAGCCCTAATCGTCAAACCCAGGTCGCTGCTCCGGCCTCCTCCTCTCCGGTCGTTCAGCCGCCATTTACTCCGTCCTGCGTCGGCCAGCGACACAAACAGATCTCGCTTTTCTCTCTCTGGAAGAGCCGCTGCAGAGCAGCCGCTGCTCGGCTCGGTACCGGTCTGCGTCATCTTTCTCCGGCCGGCGTCGTGGCTATTCTGATGCGGCGAGACGACGAGAGTTGGCCGCCTTCTCTCTCCGTTCTGGCAGTCGGGGTTCGGCAGTTGCTTGGGCAGTCGGCCCCTATTCCCCCAAAAGCTAAGTTCGATCCCCAATTGTTGTATAAACGAATTCTTGTATTATCTAATACTCTATGAATCTCATAAGTGTTGTTGCTATCTTGAATACTTGGTTTAGAAGCTAAAATGTTGAAACGTAATTATCTCGCATAAAATTCTAGTATGATGCTGCTATTTACGCCTTTGTCTTGTGAATAAAAACTGATTGAGTTATTCTGTATCTGTAACATGCTATGGATTATTCTCTATTACAGAAACTCATGGTTTAGCTATGTTCATAAGCGTATTATCTGAATCTCATAAGAAAACTGATCATCGGTTGTGTTGGGGCGTGAAATGCATATTATGAAAGAAGGCATATGAGATAGTAAATACCTTGATTGTTTGTTGTTGATGGTTGTTGTTGTTGATTGAATCAGTGGATAGATACACTGAAATATAAAGATTGTTGGTTTTCCTCAATGAATGCAGGAGGAAACAGGGAGAGGTGGAAAAATTGAAGTTTAAGTCTTACCTTGAATGTTGGCAGCAGCTTAATGAATTCTCCTCACTTTGGTGGCTGAAGGAACATAGAATGAAGGCAAGGAGTGTTGGCTAGTAGCCTTAAAGAATCGAAGATGGTGGAGGTGGTGGTTGAAAAGGTAGGGAGCAAAGGGTGGTGGGCTGAGGGAGCACACTTATTATTCATTCCACTAACTTTGCAACATTTTTTTAAAACTATCTCTCTTTCTCGGTGGAACGTTGTTGAAGTGGAGATAGCTGTCATAAGGTGGCTTATTTACACCTATGTGTACCTTGACATGATTAAAGGGATGGGAAAGTTGCTGGAAAGCTGCTGTTGTAGCTATTTTACACATACATAGTACACGTTTGGTTTGCTTTCTTGATGTAGTAGGTAGAAAATAGGGATGCAAAGAATAATAAGTTGTAAAGTTGTGATGTGATAAATAAAATCCTCATTCTGTATTTGTAATACTAATTTCGGGTTCCCATATAACGAAGCTTCATTATAACTCTATACGAATTACATATTATATAACTCGTTTTATAAGTCGAAAATTAATCAAGACTTCAAGTAAATAATAGAAATAATATTTCTATTGCACTTAATAAATAATATGACTTTGCTAAGTCAGTTATAATCTGAAATAATAATTATTGATTGCTCAATAATTCTCGTCGCATTTTTCTCATACGTTATAAAAGTATAAATCTAAAATAATAACTCTGTCTCTGATAAATAAAAATCAGGGCCATAAACTGGATTCATTTATAAAATTTTTGCATTTACTAGTTTTAATCATAATTAAAAGAGCGGGCTACTACAAATTAGACATGCATCACTGGGCCAAAGAGATAGTCCAAAACAGGCCTTGGCCTAATTATTTAGTGACTAATAAGAAAGAACATGGTCAAGGCTTCAAAGGGCTCACTAGGGAATAATGTTCAGGTGGGAATTCAAAAGCAGGCCAAAAGGCTACCCTAGTGCCTTCTATCATGCATCACCAATGACTCACAACATATCACAACTTCATGAATAACAAACCACTCAAAAAAGAAAAATAGTAGAGAGTGCTCTACTCTAATAAGCTCAATTCTCACTTATATGTGGCTTTTTACTTATTGTTGCTCTTATTTGTCATCCCAAATGTCATCCAATAAAAACACAAATTTTCAATCTCAAAATCCCAAATCTCAAGTATCAAACCTCAAGTTCATCACATAACTCAACCGGGCAGCATGCTTATCACTAATATTTCAACAACCACAAGGCTCACAACACACAAAACACAACATAAAAAACGGACTCAACATAACACAACTCAAAGACGCCCCCCTCACACTTAGATTTTGCTTACCCTCAAGCAAATAAAACAAAGCATAAGTGAAGGAGCAACAAGACACACAACGAAACACAAAACACAAAGACAACACAAGAAACAAGCGAAACAAAACAAGAAAAGGAAGGAAATCACCGTGTGCGCTGCCGCCTCATCTCCTGTCGAATGGTGGCGCTCAAGTTCGCAATGCTCTCTTGTAGGGCTGCCATGTTCCCATCGATCTTTTTTTTTTTTTTAACTGAAACTTAACAAAAATTAAAACTAAGAAGGAACTAAGAAACTAAAAGGAAAACTGAACGAAACAAAAATAAAGGAAGAGAAAGGCAAAACAGGAAAATAAAAAGGAAAGAAAATCGGGTTGCCTCCCGATAAGCGCCATTATTTAAAGTCTTTGGCTAGACTATTGATGCAATCAGAATCTCGTCTGAGGTGACAACGGAATTTCTTCCACTGTTGTCATATGAGATGCATCGCAATATGGCTCCAACTTGTGATAGTTGACTACAAACGTCTTTGCCGTAGCCAAACTCTTAATCTCCACTGATCCGCCTGGCCAAACAGACTGTATCTCAAAAGGACCTATCCATTGCTTTCCAAGCATGAATCGGACCTTTTCACCGACTTCAAATGTTCTCCAGAATCGATGCTTGTGATAAGCTATCGCTATTAGATCTGCATACCCCATGTTGGTATTATAGGCTTCCAAACGGAGCTCCTCCTCACACTTATCTTTTAAGTCGGGTGGTTCCACATTAAAATGCAGAGTTCTATAACGTGGCTTCCGTCTGGGCAAACGAACCATATGTCCAGAACCTGTAAATTTCGGGTCATCATGAAGAATTTTGTCCTGTTTGGGCAAACAGAACGTATTTCCAGAATCTGCCAATTTCGGGTGGGCATGAAGAGACTTGGTAGATTCTTTGACTTCTTCATTGTTCATCCCACGAGCATCAAGACCAGTTGCTCTTTTGATCAAGGTCGGTTCCAACTTGTCCTGCACAGATTTAGTCTCAAGATGGTCTTGGACAGAAGGGTCAGTAATGTTAGTGGCACAAACAATTTTAACAACAAGAGGATTTTTCATGGTATCATCAATATTGAAAGTGAACTTCTCTCCATGATAATCCAAACAAATAGTACCACTATAAACATCAATGAGTGCCCTAGTGGTCCTTAAGAAAGGACGACCTAACAGAACACCGGCTGACTCTTTCGACTGCATACCACTCATTTTCACCACATAAAAGTCAGCAGGATAAACAAAATCATGCACCTTTACAAGAACATTCTCTAGAAGACCCACAGGATGAACACGTGACCCATCAGCCAACTGAATCACCACCTTAGTAGCCACCAACTTCACACCAACTAGGTTATTATAAACAGCTAAGGGCATGACATTAATAGAAGCTCCTAGATCACACATAGCATGCTCAATCTTAGTATCACCGATGAAACATGGCAGGGAAAACATACCTGGATCCTTGCATTTGGGCGGCAACTCTTTTCGTATCACTGCTGACACGTTCTCGCCCATCACAATCTTTCCAGATTTCTTAGACTTTCCATCGATGAAGTCCTTCAAAAACTTGCTCAGATGAGGGAGTTTGAGTGCTTGGAGGAAAGGAAGATTAATCTCCAACTTTTCAAATATCTTCATGAAGTCATTGATCTCTTCCTCAGGCTTCTTCCTTGCTAGCCTTCTTGGGAAAGGTACTGGTGGCACAAACTTAGGATCGCGGAGGCTCAGTATTGGTTCCTCCTTGGTCGAATCATCTTCAACACTTTCTCGTTCTGCCTCCCTTCCTTTCTGCACAGCTTCGGACTCACCGTCCTGTTTGGGCAAACGAGACGTATTTCCAGATTGACCTCCAGTGAGCACTAGTTCTTCAGAATCGTTCTGTTTGGGCAAACAGTTGCTCTCGCCAGATTCGCCTTCTCGAGCTTTTTCCACTTTCTTGATTGGTGGTTCATCCAATTCTTTGCCACTTCTCAAGGTGATCAAGTTCACACTTTCCTGAGGATTCACTTGGACTTGCGATGGCAATTTGCCTTGATGGCCCTTGAGTTGATTCACGGAAGTTGCGAGTTGAGACACTTGACGAGCCAACCCCTCAATCTGCACCTTCTGCTCGGCTTGGGATTGTTGGAGTTGTTGCACATTACTTTGCAGAAATTGCTGGTTACCAATCAAGTCCGCCATCATCTCCTCAAGTAACTTGCCTTGCTTCTCGGGAGGATGTTGCTGAGCTTGTGGAGCTTGATACCCCGTCCTTTGATGTGGAGGACGGTAGTTTTGCTGCTGTGGCTGCTGCATCGTTGGTGGTTGCTTCGGCTCGGGATCTCTCCATCGGAAATTGGGATGGTTTCTCCATGGAGCATTGTGATTGTTCGCGTACTGGTCCCGTTTGGGCAAATGGGGCAGTGGCGCGTCACAGCTGTAAAAATTGTGGGAAGAATTTGCATGGGCTTGATACTCTTCCTCATCCCACTACTACAAAAGTTTACATACATAACAGTGCATAGATAACGGTTTTTTTCAAAAACCGTTATGTATGAGCGCACTTTTAGGAATAGATAACGGTTTTGCGAAAATCCGTTATCTATGTAGTGTTGTCTAAATGCATAGATAACGGTTTGAACAAATGCGTTATATTTTTGCGTTATCTATTAGTTGCATACATAACGGTATTACAAAACCGTTGTGCCACCGTTATCTATGACCATCTTTTATAACAGTTATTTATAACGGTAAAGAACCGTTATGTATAAGAGTCATTTACAACGGTTTTTGAACCGTTATGTATGAGCGTCTCTAAAAACTGTTATGTATAATTTTTTTTATTAATTTTTTTAAAATAATATTATATTATCTTATATTATATTAAAAAATAACAAATAAATTATTTATCCTAAAATGTGAATTTATTCCTAGATATAGACTTTGAAAAATAAAAAAATCATAACATTTTTTTGTTTTATGATTAAGTAACACTTATATAAAAACTAAATTAGAAATCTAAATATTTAAAAATTAAAATTAAATAATTTTATTTAGGAAATTTAGAAATTAACCCCCCAAAACTACAAGCCCTAGTTCTGTTCGTCTCTCTCATCTAATCTCTCTGCCTTCTCCTGCGTCCTCCCTGTCTCTCGACTCTGTCTCTCTCTCCCCTCTCGACTCCGCCGCCGGCGCCGCTGCCCCGCGCAGGCCCGTCGCCGCCCACCCTCGCTGCTGCCCCGCGCCCACCCACCCTCGCTGCTGCCTCGCGCCCGCCCACCCTTGTCGCTGCATCGCACCGCTGCCGCCTCGGCGCTTTCCTCCTCCGCGCAGTCGCCACTCTGCCTGCCGCCTCGGCGCTTTCCCACGGCTCAAAAACCCTAGCCGTCGTTCTGCCTGCGACGGCCGTTTTCGCCGCTCAGCCTGCAGTCGCGCTAGGCGCTGTGCCCAGCTAAATCTTCTATGCTCAAGCCCCTGCCTCTCTCAATCTCTCTCGCCTCCGGCCTTTCTCTGTCATCCGACGGTCCATGTTGCCCCTGCTTCCTCTGTACGTCGACTATGGCGCCCACTGCTGCAAGCACCCGGCGATTGTGCCTCCGTCGACCGACCTTCCACCTCTTTCGGCCTCTGTCTCAATTGGGTGACTCCGCAGCAGAAGCAATTGACAACAGCAGGTAAGGCGGCAGACTATTTGGGTGTTTTGGAAGTTTGATTTTTGAATTTTTTAAGAATTCTTTGAGAAAAAAATATTGCCAGGCACAAAATGATTTGGGAGATTTTGCAAATTGAGATAATGACAAGATTGTCTTCTATTGGAAAACTTTTAAGTCTTATTCAGTAAATGTTCTTGGTTGTAGATGAAGCCTCAGGACACGGTGGCAGGAGGTGAGGAAGAGTACAATGCATTTTTCTACTCTCTCGTATCTACAGACACTCAGGTATCTTAGGCTTCTAATTTCAGAATGTGTTGCTATTTTATTCATTAGCAATTCACTTGAGATCCTACTATTTTTGTGATGTAGGAATGTATTATTCAACAAAAAGGCAGCAGTTTTTGATCGATCAAGGTTATAGTTTTAAGGTGGTTTCTATTGATATAAATTGCAGATATGATTCTGAGCCTATGTGTTGTGTATATCTATATCTGTTTTCTTGGACAAAAATGGAGTTGAATGTTTATACTCTTCTTTTCTTGGAAATGGGGTAGTAATGGTGATTGCTAGGTGGAGAAAAGATATGTATGAAACACTAGAATAAAGTTAGTTGTTATATTTGAATCTGCCTTTTAGGTAATTTTATCTTCTCTGTGTGTTTGGGAGAGTTGGAGGTGGAATTTACACCAAAGCTGCTGATGTAGGTGCTGATCTTGTTGGAAAGGTTGAAAGAAACATCCCTGAAGATGACCCCAGAAATCCGGTTGTAAGATATCTGCTATGCTTTTTGGTTGATATATCTGTTTTGAAGTTAATTCTAGTCACATTTTGCAGGTCATTGCTGACAATGTTGGTGATAATGTCGGAGATATTGCTGGAATGGGATCTGATCTTTTTGGTTCATATGCCGAATCCTCTTGTGCTGCTCTTGTTATCGTACTAACTTATTTTGATCTACCATCCCATAACAACTATTTCTGCTTACTGATTTCAGTTTTGGCATTACTTTGGCAGCGTTGCAACTCTAATAAGATAAAGTTCAGTGCAGTTTTAGCAGCAGCCGGATTAATTGCTTGTCATGCCTCAAAAAGGTTCCCTGATGAACAGTGGGAAAAGTATGCAGTTGTAACTCTCATGGATTGCCGGTCTGCTCTTGATCCCGTGCTTAGCAGCCATCATATCTGTAAGTTCTGCTGGATTCACTATTAAAGTTGAGAACTGTGCAAATTGCGAAGATTCCTTTTCCTAGATGATGTTAAAAGAAAAATAGATGACTTATAAGTTGGCTAATATGACTGAAAATTCAAGCTCAAGTAATGTTGATTTAATATTACTCAGTTGACTAATACATCAAGCTCAAGTAATGTTGATTTAATATGACTGAAAATTCAACATAATCAAAAGCAGGAGTGTCGGTTGGCTCCTTAAAGACTTGTTCAAGATTGCATTTTCAGAAACTATTTGAGGCTTAAATTTCATTTTAGCTCATTTAGAAGCTTTAATATCAATATGTGATGAATTGTTTTGGCTTGTTGAACTTGTTGATACTATGCCCTATATTTTTGTTACATTATCCACATAGTAACAATAGAATTTTACTTTGATTCTCCAACAAATTCCAGATAAACTTTACAAAATGATACTCATCTGTAATCTGTTTGTTTGTTTGTTTTTTCCTTTTTCTAGAATAATAGTCAATGTGAGGCCAGTGATGTTTATCGCGAGGCATATGAGGAGACACTCGTTTTTACTTTACCTTTAATTCATCTAATGACATTTTCCTGGTTTTCCACCATGGAAATATTTAACTGTAGTTTCTCTCATGTAAGTTTAAATGAATACAACTATTGAATATATAGTATTATTTGTATTTTGTCCTTATTTCCCATTAACATGAATGAGATTTGTTGCACTTTGTAGTGATTAAACTAGAAACTAAAAGCACCTAATTTGCTTTATACATATGGAAACAACTGTTAATGGGAAATGGTCTTGCACTTTTGTGACTCCGTGTTTTCTATGTGTTTAATTACCTTCACTTATGTTACTCTGCTTTATTTTAAATCAATTTCTGATTTAAAAATTAGTAGCTAATGTGAATGTTTTGTCTTAATTTGAGATATTGTAGCTGCTTCACTGATTAAGAATGATTTTTGAAGTGCGTTTTCAAAGTCCACTGTTTTGAAGATTTTTGAGCTATTCTGATGAGATACCATTTAAAGTTGGTGCTCCTGGTGCTTTCTCAGACCCAACATCAGGTAAATAATTTGTGCTGCATATTTGGTAAGTGTTTATGACTACAACTGATGCTAACCTCTCCACCTAGACTAGTTTCTCACCATGGTATCGCTGGAACATGTCATCTGCCTTGTTTTCCACAGTTAATTTATTTTGTCAACCTCCTGTTATGTATGGATCTTAAATGTCTATTTGAGATCTCTTTTCTTTGTACCAAGTACTCAGTGCATTATTATCTCGAACCATACATGTTATATTATGATCTTGTCTTCACATTTGGATATCCTTATTTTTTATGTTGTTCAGTTCGATTCCTGTACTAGTGCAATCGATCAAAGCATAATTTTCTTTCAGAAACAACAACTTGATATATGGAACCTAGTTATGTGTGCAACTCTGAGGAACCTTGTGTCCGTCTAATGATTAATTATTCAAACACAGACAATTTGCAGAGAACAATCCTGATTTGATTTTTGTTGATTCTCTTATCTTTTTGCTAGGTGACAAGATGGCGCTAGATCAATTCATCTCATTGTGGATTCAAGAAGATACAAGTGCTCTATCTAGCATGCCTTTGAGTAAGATACAAGAAGAATTTGTGAATCATTTGCATACTTGATATTAATGTTCAAGTTCCCAGGCCAATCATTAGCTATAAGGTAGTTGGTATTTTCAATTTTGAATCGGAATATGCAATGATGATGTATACTTGATATTTGGTTCATTTGTATAATAATGTATGAATTTTTTGGATGATATATAATATTGTTATCGTTGATTTTATCATTTTGTCGTTTTATAAAAATTGCAAAATTTTAAAATATACTACAATTATATAAAGTGCAAAAAACTGTTATAAAAGGTGTAAAAAATCGTTATGTATTCTAATTAAAGATAACAGTTAAAATCGTTATAAAAAGTGCAAAAATCGTTATAAAAAGTGCAAAAAACCGTTATGTATTCTATCAAAGATAACGGTTAAAACCGTTATAAAAAGTGCAAAAAACTGTTAACTATGATAACAAAAAAAAAAATAATACATAACGGAAAAATCTTAATACATAACGTGGAAAAACCGTTATGTATTCTATCAAAGATAACGGTTAAAATCGTTATAAAAAGTGCAAAAAATTGTTAACTATGATAAAAAAATAAAAAAAAATTAATACATAACGGTGAAAAACCATTATGTATTCTATCAAAGATAACGGTTAAAACCGTTATAAAAAGTGCAAAAAACTGTTAACTATGATAAAAAAAAATTAAAAAAAAATTAATACATAACGGAAAAATTTTAATACATAACGGTGAAAAACCGTTATGTATAACCTTTATAGATAACGGATGCGTACTGTTATGTATGACGCATCGTACCGTTATCTATGCTACTATACATAACGGTTTTGAAACCGTTGTGTATGACGTATAGAATAGATAACACCACTATACACAACGGTTTTTTTGCTCATAGATAACGGATAAAATCCGTTATCTATGAGCGTTTTTCTAGTAGTGTCCCCTGTGCATTGCAAACTCGTGTGGCCTGAATTACCGCATGCTCCACATGGCTTTTCTGTCGGTTGTCCAGCGGTTGCAACCTTGCTTCGAACTTCTCCTCAAAATCTGATGAACTAGCTTGAGCATCTTTCTTGAGCAGTTGGATGCGCGGCTCCTCATATTCCCTCGTAGCTTCCACCAAGTGTTGAATTAATCTTTTGGCTTCACTCACCGTGTTTTGGGAAAATCCCCCTCCACTTGCTGAGTTCACCAAATTCTTAGTGTCAACGGTCATCCCTTGGTAGAAATACTACAACAAGTCACCCTCAGAAAACTTATGGTTTGGGCAACTATCCACCAATCTCCTAAATCTGGTCCAGTAGGCGCTTAACGATTCATCATACTCCTGCTTGGCACCACTGATCTCCTTCTTTAGTTTTATTCTTGGTGGGAGGGAAAAAGTGCTCCAGGAATAGCCTTTTCATCTCCGCCCATGTAGTGATAGAATACGGTGGGAGACTCGCGAACCAAGAGTTCGCCTCTGCTGTCATGGTGAAGGGAAAAGCAGCTAATCTGAAGTGTTCCTCCGTTACATCAGTGGGGCGCTTCTGTACCTTGCAGATCTTGATGAATTCGCTCAGGAAATTATATTGATCTTCTCCTTTCTTCCCGTAGTACTTAGGAAGAACATTAAGCAATCCAAGCTTAATCTCTATAGCAGTAGCAGCCGCCGGCATCCGGATCGGGGTTGGGGGGTCATCAGCTTCGTGGCTGGAGAGATCGCACAGTCTCGGATCGTCAGCCATGTCACTCTCAGTACTTGCAACCGAAATTGAGTCGGTTTCTTCTTCAGAGTCTGATTCTGTCTCCGAGTCGTGGTCTGTTTGGGCAAACAGAACCTCTTCCGCAGCTACAGAATTGGGTTTCTCCTCGACGAACTGTTCTGGTCGAATGGGAAGGTCAGCCTGCGAATCCAGCAGATCCAGTAGCTTCCTCGCCTTCGCCTCCTTCCTTAGCTTCTTCGCGGTCTTCTCAATTTCACTATCGAAGAGGAGGTTTGGCTTGGACGATCTGCTCATAAACAAAGAAAATAAAAAAAAGAAAAATAGACAAAGGGAAAAGAATTAATTAACACCGCTCCCCGGCAACGGCGCCAATTTGGTGGACGTCGCCAACCACCAAATAATTCCTGCAGAATTACCAAAATAAATTAGTATATTGGTAAGCAGGGTCGATCCCACAGAGAGCAGTTAAAATTCATTCAAATCCCTAAATCTATAAAAACGGTGACGCCACCACGCCTTCATTTTAAGAGGAGTTAATTAAACTAAGAATGCAGAATTAAATCAAATAAAATACGCTTGAAGTAAATATATATGAAAAGGGTAATTCGGCTCAAATAAATCCACTCTAATTCAACTCTGATCCTCGACGCAATAATTAATTAATCCCTATCAACCAACCAGTTATAGGATACCGTGAAACGCAACGGACGTACCCCAATTCCTACTTACTGTGTCGATAAACAGCTAGAGACGCCAGACCTGCTTATTTCCCTTATTAAAGTATAACCTAGCTGGAGACGCCAGACCTAGATTTAATATTCTAACAGCATTACGATGAAGGAACCCAATTTATATCAATTATCCTAGAGACGCTAGTAATAATTAATATACCAATTAATTCCTACTACGAACACGGTAGTTGTATCACTAATTAGTCCAATTCCAACAATTACGGATTGGCAGGAACTAATTGACTGTAATCCAATTAAACTTAAGTTGATCAGGCTTAAATAAAATCAGAATTATCTTGGAACCTATGAATTAATCGGAATCAACAGGAATCAATTTTAAACCAATTAGGTCTCACAGATCATTAAATTAGAGTTTCATTATTCTCGCCGAATTAAAAGAATTAGCTACTCATGCTTAAAATAAAAACAATCAAATAAATAAAAATAAACATAAATAAATAACGAACAATACTAAGAAAATAAATTGCACGAATTGAAATAACCCTTGAATCAACCCAAAACTCGTTGCCCTTGATCAATTCCAATCCAGCCGCTATTCCAGAAACAAATGCAAGAATTAAACTAAATTAAACTTTGAAAGCAAAGGACTAAAAAAACGTGGGAATCGAAAATTTGCATGAAGAAAAAGGGTTGCATGAATTAAAAGTCAACTACTATCACTAATTCAAATATTGCGGCTGCAAGGTATGTAAAAGTGTGTGTCTATGAAATTAAAAACCTAAACTAATATATAAGGGCCATGCATGCGGCCTTAACAAAACTAAGGGAATTAATTCCCTTCTAAAGTGCCGCCTAATAATCCCCAATGGGCTTCGGCCCTTTTACCTAATTAAGTCCAAAATAAAATAAAACTAAGAGTTTTGAGCTTTATAAAAATATAACAAGTAATTAAAAGCCCAATCTCTATTATCTTCCATCTCCACGTCGAATCTCCGTTGCAAGCTCGTCTTTCTCCAATTTCTCCCAATTAAAAGCTCCATCTTCAATTCTTCTCATTCCTGCGCCAAAACATAGCAAACTATGTAATATTACATGAAACCACGGCAAAACGCACACTAAACTAGGTAGCTAAAATACACACATCAAATCCCCTCACACTTAGATCATACTTGTCCTCAAGTATGAGATAAGAGAAGAATTAATGGTGAAATTCAGCCACTAGAAGCAACTCCCTTCCTTGACACGACATTAAAACTCTAAAAACAAAGAACGAAACAACGGACACAACAACCAAACGGAAGGAAAACAGAAAAGACGAGGATACTAACAACTCAACAGAAAACGACAGCCAAGTAATCATCAAAACACTAGTAACATGACCTACTGCCAAATCGAACCATGCAACTCACACTCGATTCTCAACCTCAAATCAAGAAAAGGAAATATCAAACAAGTGTTTTCATTGTCTATCTATTCCAAATCAAGCAACAACAAATTCCTCTCAAGATTCACTCTTCTCTCAAATATGTATTTTGGAAATTCACACTCAAGAAGGAAAATCCACTTAGTCGTGATATGTCGTGGTCACATAGTAACTCAAAAAGGTCTTTTCTCATTGGTTGTAATGGAGCTAAGGACCATTCATGATGTAGGCAAGATCCTAGGGGTCCTAAGCTTAAACATTGAAGATCAAAGTGTGCATATCTAATCCAAATCATCATCGACAATTCAAGTTTATAGAGAAAGAAAGCAACCAAACTTCGGGGAAAAAAACTCCAACAATAACAATGATACTACATGCTCAACTCAAACTGGTGCAACATCTTTTTCTTTTCTTTTCTTCTTTTTTTGATTTTTTTTTCTTTTTTTTTCTTTTTTTTTCTGCAGCACCTTTCCTTTTTTTTATATCCTCAATCAACATGCAATCATCATCTACAAAATATCCCAACAAATCGTCTCCCAAAACTGCTCCCATCCCAAGAACTCAACTGATCAATTCCACTGTTTGGTTAAACGGATCACAGATCCTTATCACTTTACACAAAACAGCAGTTTGGGCAAACGGCACATAAGAACACCGCTTAACTTCCTCTAGTAATCAATGGAATGAAGTTCAAATTAGACATGCATCACTGGGCCAAAGAGATAGTCCAAAACAGGCCTTGGCCTAATTATTTAGTGACTAATAAGAAAGAACATGGTCAAAGCTTCAAAGGGCTCACTAGGGAATAATGTTCAGGTGGGAATTCAAAAGCAGGCCAAAAGGCTACCCTAGTGCCTTCTATCATGCATCACCAATGACTCACAACATATCACAACTTCATGAATAACAAACCACTCAAAAAAGAAAAATAGTAGAGAGTGCTCTACTCTAATAAGCTCAATTCTCACTTATATGTGGCTTTTTACTCATTGTTGCTCTTATTTGTCATCCCAAATGTCATCCAATAAAAACACAAATTTTCAATCTCAAAATCCCAAATCTCAAGTATCAAACCTCAAGTTCATCACATAACTCAACCGGGCAACATGCTTATCACTAATATTTCAACAACCACAAGGCTCACAACACACAAAACACAACATAAAAAACGGACTCAACATAACACAACTCAAAGACGCCCCCCTCACACTTAGATTTTGCTTACCCTCAAGCAAATAAAACAAAGCATAAGTGAAGGAGCAACAAGACACACAACGAAACACAAAACACAAAGACAACACAAGAAACAAGCGAAACAAAACAAGAAAAGGAAGGAAATCACCGTGTGCGCTGCCGCCTCATCTCCTGTCGAATGGTGGCGCTCAAGTTCGCAATGCTCTCTTGTAGGGCTGCCATGTTCCCATCAATCTTTTTTTTTTTTTTTTAACTGAAACTTAACAAAAATTAAAACTAAGAAGGAACTAAGAAACTAAAAGGAAAACTGAACGAAACAAAAATAAAGGAAGAGAAAGGCAAAACAGGAATTAATTCCCTTCTAAAGTGCCGCCTAATAATCCCCAATGGGCTTCGGCCCTTTTACCTAATTAAGTCCAAAATAAAATAAAACTAAGAGTTTTGAGCTTTATAAAAATATAACAAGTAATTAAAAGCCCAATCTCTATTATCTTCCATCTCCACGTCGAATCTCCGTTGCAAGCTCGTCTTTCTCCAATTTCTCCCAATTAGCAGCTCCATCTTCAATTCTTCTCATTCCTGCGCCAAAACATAGCAAACTATGTAATATCACATGAAACCACGGCAAAACGCACACTAAACTAGGTAGCTAAAATACACACATCAGCTCGGCGCTCGCAGGGCTGCACTGAGCAGCGCTGAGGTCGGCAAGGCTGGCAGAGGTGATCTCGGTGGAACTGGCCAGAGGGGAGCTGGTTGCTCTGGAGTCGGCAGAGGAAAGCTCGGCAGAGCTAGCCAGAGGGGAGCTGGTTGCTCTAGAGTCGGCAGAGTAGAGCTCGGCAGCTCTGCACTTGTCAAGGGTGAATGCATATGCATGCTCAAAAGGAAAAGATTCAGGGATGCAATTAAGACTCGAGTCCATCAGATTATTATCCAAACGGGAAAGGTGGTCAGCTACGTGATTCTCACTCCCTTTCCTATCCCTGATCTCTACATCAAACTCTTGTAACAGTAAGACCCAACGGATTAGACGAGCTTTAGCTTGAGGTTTGGTCATCAAATATCGAAGCGCGGCATGGTCACTATGGACAATGACCTTAGACCCAATGATGTATGCTCTAAATTTATCTAAGGCAAAGACCACAGCAAGCATCTCTTTTTCAGTAGTGGTGTAATTTACTTGTGCACTATTCAGAGTTAAACTAGCATAGTAAATCACAGGTAACATCTTATCCACACGCTGACCTAGCACCGCTCCTACAGCAGAGTTAGACGCATCACACATGATCTCAAAGGGCAATGACCAATCAGGCGCAATCACAATCGGGGCAGAGCTCAACTTAAGTTTCAATGTTTCAAAGGTATGCATGCAAGAGTCATCGAAATTAAAAGGAACATCCTGAGCTAGCAGTTTGCATAGAGGTTGGCTAATTTTAGAGAAATCTTTAATGAAACGCCGGTAAAAACCGGCGTGACCTAAGAAACTCCTAATCCCTTTGACATCAATAGGGGGTGGCAACTTTTGGATTACCTCCACCTTGGCTCTGTCGACCTCTAGTCCATGCTTAGACACCACATGACCCAAGACAATCCCGCTAGTAACCATGAAATGACTCTTTTCCCAACTCAAGGTTAGGCCACTTTCAATACACCTTTGCAACACTACATCAATCTTAGTCAAACAATCATGAAAAGACTGCCCAAAAACCGAAAAATCATCCATAAAAACCTCCACGAATTTACCAATCATATCAGAGAATATGGACATCATGCATCGTTGAAACGTCCCGGGTGCATTGCACAATCCGAACGACATCCTCTTCCATGCAAATGTCCCAAAAGGCGTGGTGAAGGCAGTTTTGACTTGATCTTCTGGTGTGATTGCGATTTGGTAGTATCCTGATAAACCATCTAGAAAACAATAAAAATCATGCCCTGCCAACCGATCTAACATTTGATCAACAAAAGGGAGGGGAAAATGATCCTTTTTGGTGACGGCATTGAGTTTCCTGTAGTCGACGCACATCCGCCATCCCGTGGTAGGACGTGTCGGCACCAACTCCATCTTGTCATTGCGCACAACCGTCATTCCTCCTTTCTTTGGCACGACATGCACCGGGCTGACCCACTCACTATCGGTGACAGAGTAGATAATCCCTTCGGCAAGGAGCTTAAGGATTTCCTTGCGCACAACCTCCATCAGAATAGGGTTCAAGCGTCGCTGGGCATCTCGCTTGGGTGCAGCTCCTTCCTCTAGGTTGATCCTGTGCATGCATGTGGCTGGGCTAATGCCACGTATGTCACCTAGGCTCCATCCCAGCGCTGTTTTGTTTCTCTTCAACACATCGAGCAGCGCCGCTTCTTGCTCTAGGATCAGAGTAGACGAGATGATGACTGGCTTCTCCTCGCCTTCTTCCAGAAAAACATACTTGAGATTGGCGGGAAGTTCCTTCAGTTCCAGCGCTGAGCTAGACAGAGCTGGTTGGTCATCACTGAAGGGCAGAGCTGGCTGGGCATTGCTGAAGGGCAGAGTTGGCTGGGCAGCGCTGAACTCTTCAACTTTCCTAGCCAATTCCTCCATGTCGGCTGATCCAGCGTAGACTTCCACGCATTCCTGCTCCTGTAAAAATACCTTCTCAACCAAGCCATTAATAGCATCTATATATGAGCATTCTTTCATAAAGTTGGCAGAAGGCATAGCCCGATTTTCATGCACCGAGAAAGACACTGATTCCCCTAACACTGTCATTTTAATAGTTCCATTTTTGACATCAATCAAAGTGTTAGTGGTCGCCATAAAGGGTCTTCCTAATAGCAGAGTGTGATCTCTACCATTCTCATGCACATCCCAAATCTCAAGTACTACGAAATCAACGGGCATAATCAAATCCCCGACTCTAACCAGAATATCTTCTACTATCCCACGGGGGTACCTAACGGACCTATCAGCAAGTTGTAGACACATGCGAGTGGATTTCAGATTACCTAACTCTAATTGTTGAAAAATAGAGTAAGACATCAAATTAATTCCCTCTCCCAGATCTAACATACCCGTGGCTTCCTTACCATTTCCCAAAGCAATATTAATTACAAAGCTACCTGGATCGCGCTGCTTTGGTGGTAGGGATTGTTGCATGATTGAGGTTGCTACTTCTGAGACTAGAATCTTCTCATTGTCTGTAACACCCCGTACTTTTCCCTATGTTGTGAGATAGTGTCTTAACACTATTGAGAAAAATGAGATGTCGAGATGCGAGACTACTTTTTTTTTATTGACCAGATAAGACATTTTGTCTTTTAAATAGCGATAGGAGTGACTGAACTGATGATAGAGTTAGAGTGATGAGATTCGAGAAATGAGCTGAGATAGAGATGCTGATTGAATTGAGTTGAGATTTTATTTTATTTCCGACTACTGGGAATAGATTTACCAGATACCGAGTTATCAGAGATTGACTGACCTATTAAGAAAATAGGAATAATGAGTTGACATAGAGTCGAGGAAGAAAGAGTGAGAACCTTGATGAAAAAGAGTCGGTCCGAGAGACGTCTAGTTTGTTTGTCATTGCCGACTGCTTTGA
This sequence comes from Salvia miltiorrhiza, assembly GCF_028751815.1. Classification (NCBI taxonomy): domain Eukaryota; kingdom Viridiplantae; phylum Streptophyta; class Magnoliopsida; order Lamiales; family Lamiaceae; genus Salvia; species Salvia miltiorrhiza. The sequence goes on along the minus strand of NC_080387.1, from coordinate 10,849,223 downwards.
TGTGACGTTATGTGAATCTACGTGACTGATTGATTATGTGATTTTCGTGATGTGTGTCACTATGACCAAGTTATTATGATTTTTTATGTGAGACGTTAGCATTTGGAATTTTGATTAAGTTTCCAAAGCAAGTGTGGTTTATATTTATCGAGAAATCGAATGATGCCGGTTTATGAAAATTTTTCCAAGCGTAATTTTTTTTTTAATTATTTTTCCTACGAAGAGGAATATTATAATTGAGTGGGTGCACTAATATTAGTGCTATAATTATTATTTTGGTCACATGAGTAATTATACTATGGTATTTTATTAATGAGTGACATTTCCATAGTTATTGTGATTTTTATTTAATCACCCTTTTCACACTTTATTTTAATTTCTCTACCATATGTTATATGGCTCAAATTACTAAGTGTAGAGATTGAGAGAGTAGAGATTGAGAGTGTATTATTGAGAGAGTAGGGATTGAGAGTGTAGAGATTAGAGAGAGAGAAGTGTAGATGTAATACCCCGTTTTCCCGAGCTAAATTTAGAATTTATTTTCGAACTTAGATTTAAGATGATTCACGCCGGATTTAGAAAAAGAATTTATTTTAATTCCAACAAAAATGATTTACAAAAGCATTTGTAAATTTAGTAATTAAATTTATATGCATTGAATATTTATTTAATTTAGCATTCAAGCATTTTCATGAGCTATTTATTTAAGCAAGCATTAAACGATTATTACAGTTTTCATAGTACAACCCGGAAGATTTTTATTTTATTTTATTTTACTCTCTCCCACTACACCCACTACCCACTACACCTACTCCTACACAGCAATACATTCGTCCACTCCTCTCTGTCTGCCATATCTCAATCTCTGTCATATCTCAATTATATTAAACCCAAAGAAATCCAAGTGCAGAGCTCAGCCATATTGCGAATGGATCAAACTGCCACAAAACTCAGATTTCAGCAACTCAAACCAGAGGTTTTATCTTTGAATCTCTCTACCTATTTTATACTTGCTCATTCAGTTATGACACTGCAATTGTAACACATCAAACCTTCACATACTTCAAATCCATGATGACCCATTTCATTCATATACATGTGTTTACAGAAACAAGAAAACATTTTGAATAAATGTACAAATAAGTTATGTTAAATCTGCATACAATCTGTGTACATATATACATATATGAAGCACGTTTGAGAAGAGAAGTAGAACCCCAAAGCTTGAATTTTTATTCTTTATTTCTGAACTTGCTACGTTGAGTCGGGTCGCTGTTTTTGGGTGTGAGTCGAGTCGGGGTGGTGGCTGGACTAGGCTGAGATTTCGCAGAGGGAGGCCGTGGCGCGGCGGCCCTACCGCTGTCGTCCAGCCACGGACAGAGGGAGAGCAGGGTAGAGAGGGCGGCGATGGTGGCGGCATGAAGCTGCTGCCGTCGGCCAAAGTTCAGCGGAGGGAGGCAGGGCACGGCGGCGGTGCCACTGCTGCCCGGCCACGGCTGGAGAGAGAGAGGTGGTGTGGTCTGGTCTGGGCGGGGGGTTGAGCGAAGGACGGCAGCAGCCGTGGACTGCTATCGTCGGGAAATTGATGAGGGAGACCGAGGAAAGCAGTGGCTGCTGCTGCTGCTGCTGTCGGCCAGTTGGGTGAAGGGAATGGAGCTCCGGCGGCGGTGAAACTTCGAGAGGAAAGAGGGACGAGCAGATCTTGGATCAGTCGAGAGAGAGGGTGACTGATGAGGGAGAGACAACGGTGACTTGTAGTTGTTGCGTCGCCGGAGAATAGAGAGTTTGAGGGATGGCGTCTGTGTGTGTGGGTTCTTATGAGGAGATCGAGGAAGATGGTGGCAGGGGACGCGGCCGCGGCTTGGCAGCGGCAGGGGGAGACCGGAGGAGATTCGAGGGAGAGAGAGAGACGGCAGCCTTTCAGCCGTGAATTCGCCGGAAGAGAGACTGCGGCGGCCGAGCTTTGAGAGAGATTTTGGCGTGAATGGAGAGAGAAGAGAGAGTGAGATGGGAAGGATGCTGCGCAGCTGCGATGTGTGTGGTGTGTGCGTTTGTTTGAAGGGAGAAAACAAGGAGAAAAGGGTTTGGGGTGTAGGGTTTAGTTTTGGGCCTTGGTTTTCAAAATTTCAGCTGGGCCGACTTCTTTAAAATAAAAAGAGAAGAAAGTTTGGGCCATGTGTTTTAAATGTGTAGAGTTATTTTTGTCAGTGGGCCTCTAATTATTTTAAATCATGGGCTGCCCAATTATTAATTTAATTGGATTTATGCAGATTTTTATTTAAAGGAGATACACTATTTTAATTAATTAGACTTATTAAGTTTGATTAATTATTTTTAATTTGCATAATAATATTATATTATTATTATGTGCATATTTTAAGTAAATTACTTAATAAATGCTAAGCATGACATGAAATTGCATTTATTTTGCAATAAAAGTATTTAATTGGTTTTAATTATAATTCCAATTATTTAAAGAAAATCGAGTAAGGATATTGTTGGTGTCCTTAACTCAAGAATTTAGTTTTCAATTATTTATTTACTAAATTTTGAAAACCCGGCTAAGTGAATCATAGAATATTAAGCACTACACCATGACTTAAGATTAGCTTCACGAGACCTATTAAGAATAGAATTTCTTGTAGGCTTTGTGACCAGGGGGATCAGCGCTGCTTTCCCAAGACAGGTTTATATGTGATTATGATCTTCAGGCTTTGCCTAACCAGGTGGGCTTACTTTCCAAATGTATAAAGTATGATTGAGTTATTAAGCTCTAAATGTTTCAATGAAATGCAAATTGTTTATTTAATGAAATGCAAACTGTTTATCCAATAAAATGTTTATGTGCACTCTGCTCTGTTTAAGGCTCGCGCAGTTAATCAATTGAGGTTCTCTTATGACCTAATACGTTGTTTGAGAATTGTGTACACTTGTTAGTTGACTCGGTGGGTTGATCTCCATCGGGCTCTAACCAGAGGCGTTATAAGGGTGCTCGGCTGGATGTGTTCCGGAGCATGAGAAATATCAGGCCTGCCTGGGTAGCGTCCTGAGGTCAAAGTAAACTTGTCTGGGTTACGCCCTCAGTTCAAGTAAGCGGGAGACAGAGATCCGTCGGTGGCTAAAAGGTCCGGGATCACAGCGAGTAACAGAAAGGGGGTGTGACATGTGCGCACAAATGAAAGAAAATATTTTAACATGCTTAGAAGTTATTTCAATTTAAAACCTTCTAAGTCATGTCAAGTATGATTGGATAAACTGTCTTTATTAAAATATAAAATGTTTCAGAAAATGCATGCCCACTAAGTACATTAGTACTTAGCCCAAAAATACTTTCAAATGTTTTCAGGTTGGCTGGCCGGTGCTGACGGGACGGAGCTGAGGCTAGTGATAAATTCCTATGTTAGACTTCCGCTGTAGCAATTACTCATATCAGTCTTTTGTTTTCCCAACTTAAGATCTTCATGTTAAATTTCAAATGATATATTTGACCGAGCTTAGGCTCTTCACTACTAAATTTATGCAAATGAATGTCGGTTGTCAGAAGCATGAAACAAAACTTGTGATCCAAAGGGGCATAGCCCGACTTTCTATCCTATTTCGGGTTTTAACAAGGTTTTTCCCTTGTTTATTTCTATGAATTATTTATACCTCGATTATATTTATTCATTCAAGAATTGGGGTGTGACAGAATGGTATCAGAGCATGAGTTTTCTTTCATGTTTCTGATAACCATAAGCTTTTGATGTCGAGTCTAGAATAGTATCTCTAGAATTCTAAGAATGTCAGTAGCCCTCAGCTCGCCGTCACACTGCCGCAACAAAGGTACGATAATAGTTTCAAAAATATACATATATGTATTTCAGATGTTATAAATGTTTCCAAGAAAAAGTGTGCGCTCCAATGAATGATGCTATGTGAATTGCTTATCGCTTTCCATATGTTATAAGTTATGAATTGCTAATCGCTTTCATATTGTTATCTTGGGTCTCCGACTCATATAACCAAGCTCAGTATCGTGTTTGGGACAACCCGAGCCCTTAACGATAAGATAAGTAAGTATCGTGTTTGGGACAACCCGAGCCCTTAACGATAAGATAAGTAAGTATCGTGTTTGGGACTACCCAAACCCTTAACGATAAGATGAGTTAAAGTCGTGTTTAAGACTATTGAGCCTTTCACGAATACCAGATGAATGGTCGAGTTAGATTCTTTGAATCTTCCCGGCAATAGAAAAGTTTCATGTGGCATTTAATGTCAACATGTTTGAAGTTTCAAAGAGAATGAACGAATAAGAAAGCTTTATGTTGTCGTTTTAGGCTAGCTGCCTATACGATTAGAATGGTGGATCCTCTTGCAAACTGTTTGAGTACCACCCAAGAATGTTTTGAGAATGTTAATCGTGATAGCACCGCTTGATCGATTTAAGTAAAGACTGGTAAGATAGAAATGTTTAACATAGATGTGTTACAACATAGAGGCACTGCCTTAAGACTAAGAATTCACTTGAGCTATTTCAATAGCGGTGAGATTAAGTTTTTCACATAAGAACTTATGTTGCTTATGATTATGATGTCAGTCGTGATAGCTTTGCTAGAACGGCATAGAATGGACTTTCATGGTATCAATGACTTATGATGAAGTACTTACTAGTAAGTTTTAAGTTAGAAGTTTGACTAGAGACTTACATGAATAAGAAGTTGACATGATTGGGGGCGAAGTTCCCATTTGACTGAGTGATTCGTTTTGTTGGGTCTGGCCAGCCCACATGACTAAGATCTCGGTGATTGTCAATTAAGATTTTTGATCTCGAGGTAGAGCATCACTACAATATATATAGACTCGCACTATATAGTTGTCACAATAGAATATCCTTTATTACGATAAGTATAGTAGCGATTAGAATTACTCAGTTTGTCATTAGTTTTTAACCATTAGAACGATGCACTAAGTATCAAGCTGTCTTTTGGTAATCAAAGCGATTTTTGGAATCCCAAGCGAAGAAATGGAGCATGTAGTGAGTATGATGAAGTTTTCAACCAGCTGTCAATATGTGGTCCACATGGTGGACAATAATAAGAAATGCGTAAAGGAGTTCGTGAATGAATCGCGTCATGAGATATTCAATTCCCCTAGTGAACAAGCAATGAACGAGACTCTCACCACCGATTCACTACAACAAATGGAGAAGTAAAAAGTTCACGCACAAACAAGATATGTACACCACCTCAAGATGGAGGTAAAGAAAAAGGAAATGGAATGAAAGAAATAGAGGAAACCCTTAAATAGAAGGAAAGCACTAGAACTACACTTAAGGTATAACCCAACCCCAAGGCTAGTAGGCTCAAGCTAAGAGAGTGAATGCTTTGGCTAAAGTGCCAGAAGCTACAGCAAGAATAAAGTTGGAACGCCACCACAATGGAAACTTAGAAACCCCCATTAAATAACCATTTGGAAATGGGAAAATGAGTTTACATGGCAAAAGGAGTGCCATTAATCCTCGAAGTGAAAGTTACGAAGACGATGAGAAAAGTTTGATGTTAGAATTCCCTACTCAATCTGAGAAGGTGACTTAGGACGAAGGAAACAATTAAGGAAGTTCAACTGATTTGAGAGTACAAAGATATTTTTCCCAATGAATTACCAAATTTTCACCAGACCTAGTTTCATGCAACATAGTATGTCACTATGGGGAGCACTAATTAAAGATGTCAAAGAAAAGATGATACACTAAGGATGTGTATTGATTATAAGAAGTTGAAGCAAGCTCATAAGAATAGATATCCTCTTCCGAGGATAGACGACCTGTTAAATCAGTTGAGAGAAGTCGGTGTGTTTTCCAAGATTGACCTAAGATCTGATTACCACCAACTCAGGATGAAAAGAGAAGACATTCCAAAGACAGCGTTTTGAACGTGTTATGGACTTTACGAGTTCACAGTGATGCCCTTAGATTTAACGAATGCCCCAGCAGTTTTCATGGACCTGATGAACAGAGTTTTCCATCAGTATCTCGATAGTTTTGTCTTAGTGTTTATCGACGACATCCTCGTATACTCTAAGACCGAAGAACAACATGAAGAGCACTTACGCATCGTACTCAAAACCCTACGCAATGAGAAATGGTTTACCAAATTCAACAAGTGTGAATTTTGGTTAAAGGAAGTTATGTTTCTCGGTCACATAGTGTCGACTGAAGGAATCAAAGTAGACCCCGCCAAGGTCGAAGCAGTCAAGGAATGGAAGGCACCATCAAATGTCAATAAGATCAGAAGTTTTCTCGGTCTATCAGGTTACAACATAAGGTTCATAGAAAGATTCTCGAGATTGGCTAGGCCAATGACTCGGCTTTTAAGAAAATGGACTAAGTATGTTTGGTCCGAAACTTGTAAACAAAGTTTTAAGTAGCTCAAAACTAGGCTGACTACTTCACCAGTGTTAGCAATACCACAAGAGAATGAAGAATTCGTGGTGTACACCGATGCCTCGAAACTAGGATTGGGTTGCGTGTTGATGCAAAAATCAAAAAAATGATAGCATACACGTCTTGTCAATTGAAGCCCCATGAGCTGAACTACCCGACTCATGATTTAGAACTAGCAGCAGTTGTGCACGCGCTGAAGATTTGGAGACACTACCTCTATGGAGTTAAGTGTAAGATCTTTACAGATCATAAGAGTTTAAAGTACTTTTTCGAGCAATAAGGATTTAAACATGAGACAACGAAGATGGCTCGAATTAGTAAAGGATTACGATTGCACCATCAGTTACCATCCAGGAAAAACAGATGTAGTAGCTGACGTCCTGAGTCGAAAGACGAAGGCTAAGCTAGGGTATTTCATTACCCAACAGAAGGAGCTGATTCGTGAGTTCGCCTCACTCAGTTTAGAGATTGTTTATTCCCCAGATTCAGTATCGGGTTGTGTAGCTGCGCTGACAGCTAAACCTGATTTGAGAGAAAGAATTGTGCAAGCACAAAGAGAAGATTTGTTCTTGGAGAAGATTAACTGAAGCAAAGAATAATACACTTATGGTTGGTGAAAGATTGTGTGTGCCACACAAAGAAGAATTAAAGAACGAGATTATGAGCAAGGCTCATGATACTCCTTACACTACACATTCAGGCAGTACAAAGATGCACCGGGATTTAAAGAAAATTTTCTGGTGGAAATAAATGAAAAGAGATATAGCGTCATCGTGGATCGATTATCAAAGTCAGCGCACTTTCTACAAATTCAAATGACATTTGGATTGGAGAAACTTGCAAAGTTATATGTCAAAGAGATAGTACGCCTTCACGGTGTACCTGTATCTATCACGTCAGATCGTGACACCAGATTCACATCGCGTTTCTGGAAAAGTTTACAAGAAGCCATGGGCACTCAGCTGAACTTCAGCACAGCGTACCACCCTCAGACTGACGGGCAGTCAGAAAGAACGATTCAGATTCTAGAAGTTATGTTACGAACGATTGTCGCAGACAAAAGTGGAAGTTGGGGGGATTTGTTATCTCTCGTAGAATTTGCTTATAACAACAGTTATCAAGCAACATTTGGAATAATCCAGATGAGGCCTTGTATAGCCGAAAATGTAGTTCACCATTTTACTAAGATGAAGTGGGTGAAAGAAAGCTGTTAGGTCCTGAACTGGTCCAACAGATGGTTGAGAAGGTCGACCACATCAAGCAAAGAATCAAAGAAGCTCGAGATAGACAAAAGTCTTACGCCGATAAACGCCGATCGGAGTTAGAATTCAATGTTGGGGATCAAGTTTTCCTCAAAGTTTCTCCCTAAAAGGGAGTTATACGTTTCAGAAAGAGGGGCAAGTTACGACCCCGTTATATAGGATTTTTTTTAGATCCTAGATAAGATAGGCCCTGTAGCCTATAGGTTGGCATTGCCACCCAGTATTGGAGATGTGCACAATGTGTTTCATGTCTCTCAGTTAAGAAAGTATGTGTTTAATCCAAAGCATTTGATTAAGCAAGATAAAGGAGTCCTAGCCAGGACCTAAGTTATGAAGAGAAATCAGTCCAGATACTTGATCGCAAGGTTCAAGTTTTACTAGTCAATAATATTATTCTCGTCATGTAGTGGAACCATCACAGGATGGAAAAGGCCACGAAAGAGATGAATGAAATGAAAGACTAGTATCCCCAGCTAGATTATCAGATATGCAATTCCGAGGACGGAATTTTTTTTAAGGAGGGAGGGATGTAATACCCCGTTTTCCCGAGCTAAATTTAGAATTTATTTTCGAACTTAGATTTAAGATGATTCACGCCGGATTTAGAAAAAGAATTTATTTTAATTCCAACAAAAATGATTTACAAAAGCATTTGTAAATTTAGTAATTAAATTTATATGCATTGAATATTTATTTAATTTAGCATTCAAGCATTTTCATGAGCTATTTATTTAAGCAAACATTAAACGATTATTACAGTTTTCATAGTACAACCCGGAAGATTTTTATTTTATTTTATTTTACTCTCTCCCACTACACCCACTACCCACTACACCTACTCCTACACAGCAATACATTCGTCCACTCCTCTCTGTCTGCCATATCTCAATCTCTGTCATATCTCAATTATATTAAACCCAAAGAAATCCAAGTGCAGAGCTCAGCCATATTGCGAATGGATCAAACTGCCACAAAACTCAGATTTCAGCAACTCAAACCAGAGGTTTTATCTTTGAATCTCTCTACCTATTTTATACTTGCTCATTCAGTTATGATACTGCAATTGTAACACATCAAACCTTCACATACTTCAAATCCATGATGACCCATTTCATTCATATACATGTGTTTACAGAAACAAGAAAACATTTTGAATAAATGTACAAATAAGTTATGTTAAATCTGCATACAATCTGTGTACATATATACATATATGAAGCACGTTTGAGAAGAGAAGTAGAACCCCAAAGCTTGAATTTTTATTCTTTATTTCTGAACTTGCTACGTTGAGTCGGGTTGCTGTTTTTGGGTGTGAGTCGAGTCGGGGTGGTGGCTGGACTAGGCTGAGATTTCGCAGAGGGAGGCCGTGGCGCGGCGGCCCTACCGCTGTCGTCCGGCCACGGACGGAGGGAGAGCAGGGTAGAGAGGGCGGCGATGGTGGCGGCATGAAGCTGCTGCCGTCGGCCAAAGTTCAGCGGAGGGAGGCAGGGCACGGCGGCGGTGCCGCTGCTGCCCGGCCACGGCTGGAGAGAGAGAGGTGGTGTGGTCTGGTCTGGGCGGGGGGTTGAGCGAAGGACGGCAGCAGCCGTGGGTTGCTGTCGCCGGGAAATTGATGAGGGAGACCGAGGAAAGCAGTGGCTGCTGCTGCTGCTGCTGTCGGCCAGTTGGGTGAAGGGAATGGAGCTCCGGCGGCGGTGAAACTTCGAGAGGAAAGAGGGACGAGCAGATCTTGGATCAGTCGAGAGAGAGGGTGACTGATGAGGGAGAGACAACGGTGACTTGTAGTTGTTGCGTCGCCGGAGAATAGAGAGTTTGAGGGATGGCGTCTGTGTGTGTGGGTTCTTATGAGGAGATCGAGGAAGATGGTGCAGGGGACGCGGCCGCGGCTTGGCAGCGGCAGGGGGAGACCGGAGGAGATTCGAGGGAGAGAGAGAGACGGCAGCCTTTCAGCCGTGAATTCGCCGGAAGAGAGACTGCGGCGGCCGAGCTTTGAGAGAGATTTTGGCGTGAATGGAGAGAGAAGAGAGAGTGAGATGGGAAGGATGCTGCGCAGCTGCGATGTGTGTGGTGTGTGCGTTTGTTTGAAGGGAGAAAACAAGGAGAAAAGGGTTTGGGGTGTTGGGTTTAGTTTTGGGCCTTGGTTTTCAAAATTTCAGCTGGGCCGACTTCTTTAAAATAAAAAGAGAAGAAAGTTTGGGCCATGTGTTTTAAATGTGTAGAGTTATTTTTGTCAGTGGGCCTCTAATTATTTTAAATCATGGGCTGCCCAATTATTAATTTAATTGGATTTATGCAGATTTTTATTTAAAGGAGATACACTATTTTAATTAATTAGACTTATTAAGTTTGATTAATTATTTTTAATTTGCATAATAATATTATATTATTATTATGTGCATATTTTAAGTAAATTACTTAATAAATGCTAAGCATGACATGAAATTGCATTTATTTTGCAATAAAAGTATTTAATTGGTTTTAATTATAATTCCAATTATTTAAAGAAAATCGAGTAAGGATATTGTTGGTGTCCTTAACTCAAGAATTTAGTTTTCAATTATTTATTTACTAAATTTTGAAAACCCGGCTAAGTGAATCATAGAATATTAAGCACTACACCATGACTTAAGATTAGCTTCACGAGACCTATTAAGAATAGAATTTCTTGTAGGCTTTGTGACCAGGGGGATCAGCGCTGCTTTCCCAAGACAGGTTTATATGTGATTATGATCTTCAGGCTTTGCCTAACCAGGTGGGCTTACTTTCCAAATGTATAAAGTATGATTGAGTTATTAAGCTCTAAATGTTTCAATGAAATGCAAATTGTTTATTTAATGAAATGCAAACTGTTTATCCAATAAAATGTTTATGTGCACTCTGCTCTGTTTAAGGCTCGCGCAGTTAATCAATTGAGGTTCTCTTATGACCTAATACGTTGTTTGAGAATTGTGTACACTTGTTAGTTGACTCGGTGGGTTGATCTCCATCGGGCTCTAACCAGAGGCGTTATAAGGGTGCTCGGCTGGATGTGTTCCGGAGCATGAGAAATATCAGGCCTGCCTGGGTAGCGTCCTGAGGTCAAAGTAAACTTGTCTGGGTTACGCCCTCAGTTCAAGTAAGCGGGAGACAGAGATCCGTCGGTGGCTAAAAGGTCCGGGATCACAGCGAGTAACAGAAAGGGGGTGTGACATGTGCGCACAAATGAAAGAAAATATTTTAACATGCTTAGAAGTTATTTCAATTTAAAACCTTCTAAGTCATGTCAAGTATGATTGGATAAACTGTCTTTATTAAAATATAAAATGTTTCAGAAAATGCATGCCCACTAAGTACATTAGTACTTAGCCCAAAAATACTTTCAAATGTTTTCAGGTTGGCTGGCCGGTGCTGACGGGACGGAGCTGAGGCTAGTGATAAATTCCTATGTTAGACTTCCGCTGTAGCAATTACTCATATCAGTCTTTTGTTTTCCCAACTTAAGATCTTCATGTTAAATTTCAAATGATATATTTGACCGAGCTTAGGCTCTTCACTACTAAATTTATGCAAATGAATGTCGGTTGTCAGAAGCATGAAACAAAACTTGTGATCCAAAGGGGCATAGCCCGACTTTCTATCCTATTTCGGGTTTTAACAAGGTTTTTCCCTTGTTTATTTCTATGAATTATTTATACCTCGATTATATTTATTCATTCAAGAATTGGGGTGTGACAGTAGAGATTAGAGTGAGAGAGAGATTAGAGTGAGAGAGATCATCCATTAATTGCCAAATATTCTATAAGATTTCCAAATATCTTTAAAGATACACAATATCAATTCAAATCTTGCAAAGCCAAATCTCTCTCTCCCTCACTTGAAATTTTCGGCCAACTCACCTCTCTCCCTCACACACATTTTCGCCCAACACACACTCATCTCCTTCATCTCTCATTTCCACCATTTTCCTCCATTGATGAAAACCTTCGAAGCTTCCAAAAATATTACCAAACACCTCAAACCACTCTAATATCTTCCATAAACACATTCTAGCCACTTTTAATCAAGAGAATCCTTGAAGAAGAGCTCCAAAGTTAGAGTGAGAAAGTGTGAATTTTGGTAAGAATTTGGGTAAGTGGCCATGTTTTTCTATAATTCTTGATTGAAGGATGTTGTATGTGTGTATTCTTGAAAGATGAAGCAAGAAAATCACCCCCTCCCTATTTCCTTAATTTTCGAAAAAAAATGGGTCTTCACCCCTTCAAAAAATTTTCTTTTTCTTTTCTTGATTTGGGGTGAAAAATGAGAGTTATGTGATGAGTATTGATGATTGAGGTATGTTGTGAAATATGTGCCTTGAGATGTGAAACTTTGATGGAAGTTAGTTTACCCAAAAATGGGAACTTTTGAGTCAAAGAGTTAAATGATGAATTGATGATGTAAATGAGTCTTTGAGATGTATATGATGATGATTGATGGAGTAATTTGAGTATATGATGTCAATTGATGATTTTGATGTGAGTTAGTTTACTAAAATTAGGGATATGTGTATATATGCCCTTATATGTAAATTGATGGTTTATATGTAAGATTAATTGGTTAAAAATGAAAGATATATGAATAGATTAAAGATTCATATGTGTTTTTAAATTTTCAAAGAGTTTAGTTTAGTAAAAATTAGGACTTTTTGGTCTATGTGTTATTTAAGTGTTTTTGCTTAAGATTTATGTTTTTAAGCATGATAGTAGTGTCTTTGTATATTTGATTAAGTCTATTGTAGGCTAAATAAAATTTTGGCTTAGTTTAGTTTGCATGAGTTTTGAGTTCTTGTATGATGTGAGTTTGATGCTTGATAAAATGAGGTCTAATTGCTCTATAATCATTATGTGAACTTTATCCATGTTTTGTTGAGAGTTTTATGTTGATACATGGATTTTCATTAAAATATAGTTTACATGATAAAAAGAAAATGAATATGTGAATAATGATTTATATGATGTAAATGATCATATTTGAGTATTTGAGTAAATTCGAGCATGAAATTGAAAAGAGAATTTGTTTGATGCGTTCGTTGAAGTGTTTTCTATGAGATTTGAGTTGGTGATGAAAGAAAAGACTCGAGATTGAGTATTATGAGTATTTTGTGGTATTTGAATGTTTTTAAATGCTATAAGTGCTTAAAATGAGCTTTGATGAGTTTGCTTGGTTTAAATGTTGAGTTGAGCATGTTTGCTTGTGTGTATGATTCGGAGTCGTTTTTCACGACGCACTGACCTACTGTTTTCGAGGGGTTTTTGATACCCACACACCATGAAAGTTTTATGGTAAGTATAGTTGAGAGTCTTGAGCATACCGGTAAAATTTCAAGTCATTTGGACTTCGTTTGCTATTTTTATAAAATGTAAGACTAAAACTGATACGTTCTGCCGAATTGTTCGGTGAGTAGCCAATAGAGTCACCTTTTCCAGTAGCTTTCCTTAGCATTCTGGAACCCCAATTTTTATGGTTTAGACCTGCGTGTCTTAGATAAGTACCCACCAAATTTCAGACCTTTTTGACCACGTTTACTATTTTTCAAAAATCAAACATTTCGGTTGCTAAAAACTGCCGAATATGGTAGACTGTAGTAAAACAGTCATATCTCCTAAAATACTTGGAATTTTTTATCCTACTTTTTTTTAAATGAAACTAGACTCAAAGAGGTTTCTTTTGGTATAAGTTACGATCCCAGTAGAGTTATTTACAGAGTCTGGTGAGGTTTTAAAGTTGAGTCAGTGCAGAGTGAAGTTTGTTTTTGACTTGTCTATGTGTGTTTTTAATATGCTTAAGTGTTTATACTTGTTTATGTGCTTGATTGCTATGAGTTTGAGCCGAGTTGGGAGTTAAGTCGAAAATAGGACGTATGAATCCTTAGAAGCCGAGTATACCTAGGGATTGAGTTTTAACGGGTAAATAGACGTTGAGTGAGAAGTTATAGTTAAGATGAGATTGGATTTAGAAATTGAGTTTCTGACTAAGGTTTGTTTTATCACATGAACCTTCGATGACGATGACGATGTGATGATGACATATGAAGGCCCGAGCGAGACGAAGAAGTAAGTTGCCTGATTTCTTTCCAGAATTAGCGAAGGACTTCAGGTGGGCAATATTTGGAGTATATGTTTATCATATGAACTTTCTAAAATGATTTGATGATGTTATGAGATTAACAAATGATTTGAGTTAAATGATATTTGAGAACTGTTTGACTTGCCAATTTTTGATGTTGAGCTTGTGCGTTACCCTCTACTGATGAGACGAATTCGGTCCTGCCACAAGCGGGATTTTGTGCACAGAGGTGACTGCGAGCCGTCTTCGGGTCGGCCGGTCACGGTACTTGAGAGGGAGGCCTACTTCTCAGTACCTTAATTATAATGATGAGTTTTAGATGTGGTACATGCATGTTAAAATCTTTGACTGCAGTCGTTTACTTATGATGTCATGATTATGAAAACTGCATGCACAGATTCCTTTAATACTAACTTATTTCTGTGTATTGCTGAGATGTGGCAAGCTTCAAACTTATAGCTCTAAGAGCACCTTTCTTGTTTTTCGGCTTTTGCCCACTGAGTATTATGTACTCACGCCCTGCATATATTTTTAAATGTGCAGGCTAAGCAGGGAGCGAGATTGGTCTGGTGCTAGTGGGGGAGAGTTTCTATCGATGTAATTTAAATTTCTATTTTACCTTTATGATAATAGAGTCTTGATGTTGAAATACTTAGTTTTCTTTTGAGACCAAGCAATACACTCACGGTTATGTGTCTTCATACATATAATCGGTTCGCCTTTTGCTGCGATACTCTGCATATTATGCTTCCTTATGAAAAATGAGCTATACCCGTTTTGTTTTTGTTCGTGAAATTCCTAATAATTAAAAAGTTATGACAATGTTGACGATTTTACCCTTGGGCTAATTTTGTGAAGTTTTTCCTTAGCATGCTTTGACGTGAGCTTCCGCATGACGTTCACCTAGTTCTTCTTATCTTTTATTCTTTAAAAATAGTCGTATCGATACTCGTACCCCGCTATTACTAGTGTCGGGTTTTCGGGCTGCGACATTGTCTCCGAACTTCCGCTTGTTGGAGACCAATTCCTTGAAAAATTTTACATATGCCGGGACCTTTCTGATCACATCAAGGAGAGGGAGATTCACGTTCACCTTGGCAAGCATGTTGTAGAAGTCGGTGAACTGTTGGTCCTGCTTCTCGTTGCTCAATCTGCCCGGGAAGGGAATCGGTGGTCGATAATGTGTAGAAGCTTTGTGGAGCTTGACCTCCTTCTCCTTCTCTCATTCCTTTTGCTGGTCTGCCTTTTCTCCATCCGTCGAGCTGGGCAGAGCTGAGCTCAGCAGCTCTGGTCTGGATTGAGCAGAGTTCGGCAGCTCTGTTCTGGTAAAGCCAGAGGAATCGGCTCTACTCAGGCGGGACGATTCCTCTGCTCTGGTTTGTGTTGGAACATCCACTTTGTTATCCAACATCTTACCACTGCGGAGAACAGTTACAGCTAGAGTTTGATGTGGCTGAGCAGGTTGGCCATGAAACTTCCCGGGCTGCTGTTGTTGTTGAATTTGATTCAAGGCACCGGAAAGTTGTCCAACCGTTGTTTCAAGCCTTTTGATTGTAGATGCTTGGGACTCCATACTTTGTTTGCTGATCTCCATAAAGGCTTGCAGCGTTTCTTCGAGCGTGGATTTTTTGTGGTGGAATCGGCTGCGCACTCTGTTGCAGAATGGATTGCTGCTGTTGGTATTGTGGTCTGTATGGTTGAGAAGACCCCTGCTGTGGTGGGAAATAATGTTGTTGTTGTTGATAGCCCATTTGGGGTGGTCGACGGAATTGATTCCCCCCAAAATTTTGATTTCCCCATCCAACATTCGGCTGACCTCTCCATCCTCCAACTATATTCTGTGGACCTTGATTCATATTCTGGCCATATGGTCTGTTCTGCACTTGATTGTAGGTTTGGAATCCTTGTGCTGCATAGACCTCAGCTTGTCCGTCCGGAGTAAACTCTCCCATTCTATGGCACTCATTAGCTCCATGGCTGAAATCTCCACAGATACCACACGGCTCAACATATTACATGGCTGGGTTCTGCGGAGTTGACATTGGCAAAGCCGGATTCGGCTGAGTTGTCATCGGCGGCGCTGAGCTCTGAACTGGAGAATTTTCCATCTTTTCCATCTTGAGCTGTTGAACTTCTCGCATGATCGAAGCCAATTGTTGCTGCATCTCGAACTGATTTGTCACGGCACTAGCCTCAACTCTCCGTCCACGGACTGACTTCTGTTGGGAGCTTTCGGCCAAGGTCTTGAAAATCTCTTTCAGATCTGCCGCAGTCTTCCGAGCTATATTTCCTCCTGCCGTGCTGTCCACCATAAATTGGGCAGTTTGCACTAACCCATCGTAGAAGAACTGCATCAACATAACATTCGTGAATTGATGTTGAGGGCATTGACGGAAGAGTTCTTTATATCTCTCCCAAGCTTCATGCAAAAGCTCATCCGCTCCTTGGGTGAACTCCATTATTTTTGTTCTCAGCTCCTGTGTTTTGTGGCTTGGGTAGTATTACAGCATGAATTTTTCACAAGCATCTCCCCACGTAGTGATAGAGTTGGGCGACAGAGAGAGCATCCACGTCCTGGCCCGGTCTTTAAGTGCATAGGGGAAGCACTTGAGCTTGAGTTGGTCCTCCGTGAGGCTAAGCAGAGGAATCGTTTGCACTTGTGTGCAAAAGTCTCGGATGAATTGCAGAGCATCCTCGCTTGGCATCCCGTGGAACACCGGCAGCAAATTCGAGTCGTTGGGTTTGAGATTGTAGTTTCTCACAGCAGTGGGGAGCACGATTGTCGACGTGTTGGTATCTCCGATTACCGGCCTAGTGAAGTCTCCCATATATTCCGTGTGTTGGGCCATCTCCTTCTTTACCTCGTTTAAATTCTGCTTAGGGTTGAAATTGGCGGAGCTGGCCTCTTCCTCCTTAGCTTGGTTTGCCGTTTCTGTGGTGTGCTCTGTATCGGCAGAGCTGGCGTCCTCCTTCGTTGGCTGCTCTGAAGGCTCAGAGTCAGAGCTGGCTGGCGAATCTTGTTCCTCCTCTCCTACGCTCTGCTCTGGTACTTCAGAATCAGAGTTGGATTTGACAGAGCTGGCTTCCTCCTCTTCTACGGTCTGCTCTGGAGCTTCAGGTTCAGAGTCAGAGCTGGAATTGGCGGAGCTGGCTCCCTCCTCTTCTTTGCAGCTATACTTCCTGAAAATCCCTTCGCTCGTACTATGCAACGGGGACACAAGTTTGCCTTTAAGACTACGGTGTCCCTGCATGCACAACACTAAACAAACAAATTAAACGCACCGAGTGGAAGAAACGTAAAAACAAAAATTAAATAAAGCAAGTAAAAACGACACAACTAAAACGCCTAAAACTATCCCCGGCAACGGCGCCAAAATTTGACTCAACCTAAACACTACTCTAGATTGACTTGCAAAAGTACGAGATCTATTGTAACGTGTAAGCTAACCCAAGTCGATCTCACAAGGAAAGTCTTTAAGGGCTTTTAGTAGTACCGTAGGAAAAAGCAATAAAAGAAAGCAGTAAAGAATTTGATTATTAAACTAAAACTTGCAATTAAAAACTTAAGTAAAAATCGAACTTAAAATTAAACTAGGCAAATTAAACTATTAAACCCTAGGCAAGATTTTAAAGAACTTAAATTAAACCTACTTATGAAATTAAATACTTGTAAATTTAAAGACTTCTAATCTAAGCGTGAAACTAAAGTGCATAATTTAAATTGCATAATTAAAACGAAAGCATAAACATGAATGAAAAACATGAACATGATTAAACGAAAGAAATTGAATTTAAATACGAAATACCGTAAACGTCTTGAATGTGTAATTGTGTCACGCAATCACAATCCAAGAATAAACTAAAAACTGAATTGAAATCTAACTTCAAGCAATGAATTTGAAAACTATGAAAAACTATAAAAGCAAGTAAATTCCTAAGCTTCGGAGCAGTGCAACGCTGGATGCTTCTTCACGGCAGAACTCTAAAAATTAGGGTAAGGGATTGATATTTTACAATGAAAAGTATGGCCCTATTTATAGACTTCAAATCCTTCTGGATCACCATGAAAGTTGCCATGTAAAGTAGAACTCTAAAGGCAATAGAATCGTTCAAAAGAAGGCAACTTTCCAGCTGTGACGCGCGCCCCGGAAATAATCTCCTCCCTGGCCGAATTCAGGGTTCTCGCCAGCGGAATGGCTTCCGCTCTGGCTATCGCCAGCGGAATAGTTTCCGCTCTGGCTTTCGCCCGAGAGATGGTGATTTCTCTGGCTTCTCGATTCCGCTGTAATGGATGTCTATCTCCTCTGCTCTGACTCTTGACTCCTCTGGTGATGACTTGGTTATACTGGCTTCTTGATTTCGCTGACTCCAGAGAAATGGTGATCTCTGGCGTTTAATTCCTCTGGCATAGCGATTCTTCTGACACTTATGTTCCCAGTAGCAAAGTGATTTATCTGGCGATTCCTCGCTCGCTTCGATTTCTCTGGCATTTCCGCGCTCGCCTTCTCATTTCTCTGGCTTGAGCGGATTTCGCTGGCGACTTCTGGAGCGCACTCCTCTGCTCTGAAGCGGGCTTTTCTACTCTGGCACGGGCCTTCATAGAGAAGTTCAGCTCTGCATAACAAAGTATGCCTAAAAACACCATTCTTACCCCCAAAATCTCCAAAATCGCACTCTTCCATCTATAAGACCTAAATCTCCTGAAAAGCATAAAATAAACTATAAAACGCACCAATTTCCAGAAGATTTAACTTAAAATATGCGCATGTAAACCCCCAAAATTAGAACAATTAGGCATAAATCAATAGACTAGAATCGTTTTGAACTCAAGTGTTAGAGTTCGTTTCTAGTTTAGCTTGCGGTGTCGAAGACTGAAGACTGAAGACTGAAGAACGAAGACTGAAGACTGCAGATACCAACTGAAGTATCAGTTGAAGAATTAGTTGAATACTGATTATTTAATGCGCGCAATGGACTAATACTAAAGTCAAGTATCAGTTGAACATTCCTCCTAGGACTGATCTTCCAACGTTCAGAGGAAGCCACGTACGCACAAGTACAGCCGCATTAAATGCAGAGATCTCAGAATATCTTATCTCTGTAGAGGTCATTCCTATCTGGTGGTAACTTTTCAGAGACGTCACATCTCCTGTCCATCAAAGAGAGTCGTTTCCACACAGATAAGGAACCTCGAAGATTGAAGCCTCAGCCCAAATTCGAATTGCTCTCCAACGGAAGAAATCTTGAGGACGATTTACGCCAACGGATCTATTCAAGAGTTCTCCTATAAATAGCGCTCGAGGATCACTTCAACCTTCACCGATTCAACGACATAAGCTGAAGCTCTGCCAAAATTGCTACTCAGCCTAAAACTTAACCTCCCCAAAGCTTGAATCGAAGAAGAGAATTCCAAAGCCAAAATCAGTCACTGCTGATTACATACATTCTCTTAGACCCTAGGCACATATCTGTTTACCCAGAAGCCAAAGGTCAAACTTGCTTCAAAGAACTTATTCTTTGTAAGTATAGTTGGCACTCGTTCAAACCTCTCCCCCATAAGAGTGTTTGAGTGGTTCGGAGTTCAGGAAGGTACTCTGAACTCTGAGTGAAAAGTCTGAGCACGAGGTGTGCTTAGCAGGGAAATCCTACGCGAGGTTATGTGGGTGCTGAAGAAGGGTTTTCTTCAGTTCACGGTTGTGTGCACCAGGCAAGCACACAGGTACGGTTTGCAGTGCACCAGTGAAGCACTTGCGGAGTGGATTGTTGGTCTGATCAACCTACCGTGGATGTAGGAAAGGGTTTTTCCGAACCACGTAAAAGTCTATGTGTTATTTACAGCTTTCAGTTTTACATTCTTACTTGTGCTATTTCAATTGATAAAACTGAACACTGACTAACAACAAAGAGAAACCTTAATCCAACAACCTGCTCCACCGAGGCTATTGCGAAACTAAGTTTAATTTCCGCTGCGTATGATATCGATCTGACTGAACTATCCTCTGATAGTCAGGAAGAGTGATATCATCTCTATTTTAGCAAACACGATTGAAGCCCTTGCTTGCATCAGTTAAGTTCCAGCAACTTAACTGATAACTCATTACTGAAGAGCTTTCAGTATCAGTCGTCAACCCTGTTGGTCAAAACTGATTTCAGTAAAACAGGAGTCCTTGTTTGCGTGCAAAGTTTCGTTTTGATCTCTGACTGAGATCCCTCTGATTGAGGTCAGTAGATTAAGTTAAAAATAGCCTATAGGTGTATTCCCCCCCCCCATACACCTATTCGAGAATTACTTACATTACTCTTTTGTTGCTTCTTAAACTTTGAGTTACTTGCATGATCGAGAGATGTGTGTTGATTGTAAAATTTTGAATTGACTTTGTGAATGTTTGGATGGAAATTAGCATTGTTGAAATCAATCTCTTCCTAGGATTCATATTGATTTTGCTTGAGGACAAGCAAAAGGCTAAGTGTGAGGGGGTTGATTTATGTTTAATTGTTCTAAATTTTGGGGTTTGCATGAGCTTTATTTTAAGATAATCTTCTGGAAATTGGTGCGTTTTATGATATATTTTATGCTTTGCAGGAGATTTAGGATTTCGAGATGAAGAGTGCAAATGTTGGAGACGTTTGGGCTAAGAATTACGTTTTTGTGCATACTCTGGCGCGTCAGAGAAGCGAAGCCCCGCTCTGCAGAGCAGATGCACTCGCCAGAGAAATCAACTTGTCAAAGCAGAGGAATCAATCGCCAGAGGAATCAATAGCCAGAGAAATGAAAAGCCAGCGAAATCACTAGTCAGAGGAATCATAAGTGCCAGAGAAATCAAAAAGCCAGAGGAACCGAATGCCAGAGCAGCGAAGTGAATCGCCAGAGAAACCGAGAGTCAGAGCAGACAAGTGCGCCAGAGCGGAAGCCGTTTCTCTGGCGAGAGCCGCGATTTCCGCCAGAGTGGAGATTACTTGCTGAGTACGCCAGCTGGACTTACCTAAGTATTACACGATTCTATTTCGTTTAAGAGTCCAGCTTTGCATGGCAACTTCCATGGTGATCCATAGGGATTCGAAGTCTATAAATAGGGCCATACTTTTCATTGTAACAATCATCCCTTGCCCTAGTTTTAGACGCCATCTTTGCGATCTGTTGGCATCCAAAGCTTAGGTTTATTGCTTTCTTAGTCTTAGTTTCGATTAATGTTCTTAGTTAGTTTATTTTAGTTCTTTCAATTCATGTTTTAGATTAGTTTCCGTTTAGAGTTGTAATTACGTGACAGATTACTTCTCGAGATGATTTACGGTATTTCTTTAATCAAGTTGATTTATTTGTTTTTTCCTGCGTTTCCTTTAAATTCTGCAATTTAAATTATGCAATTTAGTTTCTGCTTAGTTAGATTAGATTAGAAGTTTTAATTAAAGTTATTTAAATTTGATTTGCCTAGTTAATTCTTTACTTTAAGTTCATCTAATTCTTGCCAAGGGTTTAATAGTTTCACGCCTAGATAATTTTAAGATTAAGTTTTATTTAAGTTTTAATTACAAGCATTAGTTAATAATTCTTTTTCATGCCTAGATAATTCTTTAGTTTAAGTTTCTAGTTAAGTTTATTTTCCCAGCTTTAGATAATTTTACAGCTTTCAATCCTTAGTTTACAGCTTTCTTGTGACATAATTAAAAGCCCTTAAAGATCTTCCTTGAGAGATGACACTGGGTCAACTTACCATCGCTAGGATGTCCTTGTTCTATTGCAAGTCAATCTAGAGGTGTTTCTAGTTGAGTCAATTTTTGGCGCCGTTGCCGGGGAAGGTTTTAGGCGTTTAGTTGTGTCACTTTTCTTTTCAGTTTTTAAGTGCTTTCTTTACTTTACGTTTTTATTTTTACTTTTCTCTTCCTCCCACCCGGTGTGTTTAGTCCGTGTGTTAAGTGTTGTGTATGGCTCAGAACATGGAGTACATGGGAGATTTCACCCGGCCCGTCATCGGAGACACCAACACATCGGCTATTGTGCTTCCCACTGCCGTCAGAGATTACAATCTAAAGCCGAATGATTCAAGTCTTCTACCTCTGTTCCATGGGATGCCGAGTGAAGATGCCCTACAATTCATCCGTGATTTTTGCACACAAGTTCAAACCATTCCATTGCTGAAGCTCATGGAGGACTAACTTAAGCTCAAGTGCTTCCCCTATGCACTTAAAGATCGGGCGATAACATGGATGTTAACTCTGCCGCCCAACTCTATCACTACGTGGGGAGAAGCGTGTGAAAAGTTCATGCTCAAGTACTATCCCAGCCACAAGACACAAGAGCTCAGGACGCAAATCATGGAATTCACCTAAGGAGTGGACGAGCCCTTTCATGAAGCTTGGGAAAGATTCCAAGAACTCCTCCGCCAGTGCCCGCAACATCAACTCCCCAACGTGATGTTGATGCAAGTTTTCTACGATGGGTTAGTGCAAACTGCCCAATTTATGGTGGACAGCACCGCAGGAGGGAACATAGCTCGGAAGACTGCTGTAGAGCTGAAGGAGATATTCAAAACATTAGCGGAAAGCTCTCAACAAAAGTCGGTCCGTGGAAAGAGAGTTGAGGCCAGCGCTGTGATGAACCAGTTTGAGATGCAGAAACAATTGGCCTCAATCATGCGCGAAGTACAGCAGCTCAAGATGAGCCATACGGAAGCTGCACCTGTCCCTGCGCATAGCATAAATTATAATCAAAGCAATGGTGGATGGAGAGGTCAGCACCAAGGGAATTTTCAGCACAATCAATTCCAGAGTGCACAGCAAATTCCAACGCAAAAACAACCTCTGGAGGATACGTTACAGGCGTTTATAGAGGTTAGCAAGCAGAGCATGGAGTCTCAGGCTGCCACTATTAAATGCCTTGAGACCACCGTAGGGCAACTGTCGGGCGCGCTGGACCAGCTACAGCAGCAGCAGAGCCAAACTCATCAAGCGCTAGCTCTGGCGAGGATGCCAGAGCAGACTAGGCTGCCAGCTCTGGCTTGGCAGCCAGAGCAGAGGAGAGAGCCAGCTCTGGCTTGGCAGCCAGCGCAGAGGAGAGGGCCAGCTCTGACTTGGCAGCCAGAGCAGAGGAGAATGATGACAGAGCAGAGGAGAGCGCCAGAGTTGATAAGGCCAGAGCAAAAACTTCACAAATCCCTTACGCCTTATCAACCACCGAAGTCCAGCCCGCCTCTGCCACCATCAAGTGTTGATCCAACCCAACCATTACCAAAGAAAGAAGATCCAAGGAGTTTCATTATTGGTATTGGCTTGGGTCGAGCTGGAGAATTCGTGGGTATGTTAGACTTGGGTGCGGCAGTCAATTTGATGCCGTATGCTATTTTTCAGAAATTGGGCAGGAAGGAAGAGGAGATTAAAAGCACGAAAACAAGACTTCAACTAGCTAATGGAGCAAATTGTAGCACTCGTGGTCTTTTAAAAGATGTTGAAGTCATGGTGAGAGGAATCACGGTGCTAGCCGATTTTGTGGTGCTCGAGGTAGGGCAAGGTATTATAGGAAAGAATAGGCAATTTGTTCTACTTGGTCGGCCTTTTATGGCTACTACCCAGACGCGCAATGATGTGGGTTCTGGAACTTTGAGCATGGTCGGGTCTGGTAGATCGGTAACATTCTCCGTTTTTAATAAAAAGCCTATTATTTCTAGTTCTTCAATGCATATCTGTTCTCTTGTGGAGATTGCTGACCATGAGGAAGAAGTAGAAATTTTCAGAGCTAACTGTCTTACTCCAGCTATGCCCATTCCGCCAGCGCTGACTACTCCAGCTCTGCCATTGGAGGACAGAGCAGAAACCATTCCGCCAGCGCTGACTACTCTAGCTCTGCTGTTGGAGGACAGAGCAGAAATCTTACCGCCAGCGCTGACTACTCCAGCTCTGCCGTTGGAGGACAGAGCAAAAATCTTACCGCCAGCGCTGACTACTCCAGCTCTGCCGCTGGAGGATAGAGCAGAAATTTTACCGCCACTGCTGACGAACTCAGCTCTGAGCAGTATGCCAACTTTGACCAGCACGAGCCAGAATTCTGCTAAGGAAAAGCTGATGTGCACCAGCCCGAAAGAGGACAAAATTATACAAAATTTTCTTGATAATTTGCAAGATTAGGAGGCCATTGAAGATCAATTTTTGGCCAAGCTTCCACTCGACGTTAATGCCGTTCATGAGGTACCAACTACCGTGAAAGAGGATGCAACCGTTGAGGAAGAACTGGCTGATGTGCTGCCGTGCAAGGATAATACCTTGCTAAGAGTGCAGAGTGCACCACCTTGGGAAGAGAAGAAAGAGGAGAGATCTCGACATAACTCTTGGTTCGAGAGAATGATGAATGTGATGAGCTCTGCTTGCTCACTAAGAGGACCCGCAGCTGAACTAGAGGATGATGTGCTTTCACGAGGACTAATTCAGCTGACGTTTCATAGCGATTTTGGTTAAGGGATCCTCTAAAGTCGGGCTGGAGACTTTAACTCTAGCGCTTGGTGGGAGGCAACCCACCGTTGGTTTGTTTTTAGTTTTTGTTTTTCTTTGTGTTCCGTTGTTTGTTTTGAGTCTTTCCTAAGTTTTGGTTGCTTGCGCGGATACTTTGATGTGGTGTTCATGTTTTGACTTCAGCGCTGCAGTTCTAACTCTGCCACAGACCGCGAATTCCCCTCTTCACCACCTCTCACGATGCTTCAGTTTTTCAATGCCGATAATCAGGGACGTTTTCTCAACTCTTCTTATTTCTTTTGTGCCCTGAGGACATGGCATGCTTTAAGTGTGGGGGGGTGTTTTGTTGTGCTTATATTTTCAATTGGGCGAGATTAGTCTTTCTATGCTTAATTTTTGGTGGGAATTCGATAGGGCATATGATACTTGATATGTAATCGAGTATGGCCTATTTCCTCCCGTCAATAGATCCTTCCTCTTGTAGTCCTGGTAGAGTGTTAGGGCTCGACTGAAGGATGAATCCTGAAGATTATAAGCGATATGTGGGTACAATTCGGTTACAATCTTCTTGGCGTAGAGATTGCCTGAGAAGGCTCCCAGTACTGCGTCTTTTGGATCTGTAATCCTTTTGTCACAGATTGCAACATCAATTGGTGTATATGTCCCAGGTTGGAGGGCAGACTTGATTACCAACTGAAGAGCTCCAATATGAATCCATTTCATCGTTCTGGCGACTTCTGGCTTCATTTTTGTGAGATCCCTCCGCACATCTTCGGCTGGAACTAATTGGATCTCCACTTAGTTGTTTGTTATCTCTATTGGAAGCGCCAACTCTCGACTTGTTGTACCGAAAAAGACATGATGCTTCCTTTTGAATAGACTCAAGCTTTGTATAACTTGATTCATTCTTCCGCTTGAAAACCCTTGGTATGTTTGTACATCTATGGTTTTCTCTTTGAGTTTTTTCACGAGTTTCTTCACCACCTCTTCTTGTGGAATCAGGAAATGGCTGGTAAATCCTTCCTGATCCTCCTTTTGAGAGTGAAAAACCTCGTCCTCTTTCTTAGTCTGACTCGTCTCCGGATGATCCATCAGTCATCTCTGAATCTTCAGAGCTAAAGACTTCTTCTTGCTCGTATATACTCTCATCTGAGGATATATCTTCGAACTGATATACGGGTATCAATTCCTGGTTGTAGAGGGCGTCTTCGATATCCGGTGTGGATTCGAATTTCCTTATCCCTCTTCTCTCGTTGTCCGGGCAATTGGTAGAAATATGCCCTTTTGCACTGCACGTCCAGCAGTTGCAATCTTTGAAACTTTCATTTGTTTTGGCTTGGGTTCGCCTGAAAGTTTTCCTTGCCGGGATTTGCTTTTGAGATGAAAATCGGCTTCTTCATGGTCTGCTCCGTTGGCCTGATTTGTAGGAGCGTGCCTTCTGTCTGATCCACATAGTCCTTGGCTTCCAAGAACTTCATCTTTTTTCTCTCATAGGGTTGATACCTATGTTTCTTCTTTCTCCTCTGGTGATAAAGCAACTCAGCCCCAATCTCTGTTGGAAGATCAAGATTGTTGCACATCAGTGGAGATTCTTTATTGAGCCTCCTCAATTTCTTAAGATTTCTCTGGTCCGCCGCCTTCTGGCACCATTCGGACAGCTTTTTATGGACGTATGACATCCTTCTTGATGCACTATCAAGTGGATAATCTCCTGGTGACACGTACTCGTTGATGAACATCTCCCTCCATGGACTCGGAAACTTTGTAAAAAAGAGGTCCCTGGCGGTTTGATCATCAACTAACCCCATATGGGTATATAGGGCGTATAGGCACAGAAATTCATCGAGAGCTTTTGGCTCCAGCACTACCAATCTTAGATTGTAGAGTGCTTGTCGATATTTTTTGCGCTTCTCTTCTGCTGATGCTTCAAATAAACCCATTCCAAGAAAATGGATTTTAACCTGGTGGGCGGCATTTTCAAGGATCTCCAAAGCTGATTCTTTATTGAACAGCTCATTCTTGCCCTCCATTGATGCCTTATCCCAAAACTGTTTTGTCATTCCAGCAAAACTTGCCTCGAAGATTTTGATAAATTCATCTTTATCATACTCTATCGTGGCAATCACAACCTTCATAGCTGAAGCCCAGTCGTCGATGAGAACTTCCCAATCTTTAAAGCTGGCTTCATCGAGGTTGAGAATCAATCCATAGGGGTGGATTGGTTCAAGTGTTGCCTTCCCTACAGGGGTATCCTGCATCTTGGGCCGCCGTTTTCTGGTTCATTAATAATGGCTCGTTTCCTCGTGAACCCTTTCTCCTTTAGATGATCCTTCTTGTGGATGCTCCGCTTTAGGCACCTCACCTCCTTGGTTCATCTTTAGATCTACCATATTTAAGTTAGCAAAGGATTCTGCTAACTCTTGTAGATCTTCTAATCCGATTCGTTCAAGGTTATTCATGTTTTTTCCCTTTCACGATTCGAATTATATCCTCCGGCTGCAATTCCTTGGGCGCTGCATTAAGTGGTAGTGGATACGTCGGGTCTTTGGACCATGTATTCCGAAGTCTTCCGGAACATGGTTTCCGCCTTTCGATGTCTTCCACCTTCTTCTGGATATCACGCAAGAGTTTTAAGATTTCCTCTTGTTTGAGTGATATCTGGCTCATCTCCATCGGTAGATTATATAGCTTGATGCCATAATATTCCACCGTTCTTTGGATCTCCCGCAAGTTGACATTGTCGGAAGAGTTTGGCTCGATCTTTTGGTAGCTTGGATAAGCTACTCCCGCCTTGTCCTTCTGTTCCATCAAATGTGTAATTGATGGAGGTTGGCTCTAGCTCGTTCATTTGCCGACTTGGCTTCGGCAATCTCCAGTAGGGCATCAAGATATCCCCTGATGTACGTGATGATCTCACGAACAGTCTCCTCGTCCTCGGTAATGTGAACCACTAGGGTTCGCAAATACACTCGTAATTCGCCTAGTAAGCGACTGTTTTCTCTTTCCAAATATTGGAAAGAAATCATGTATACAAGATATCTCGGACACTCGTCCGGATCCATAAAATTTTAATGGAGTCTCCTCCCACATAGATTAATTATAAAATAAATTAAATATAATATAATTCCTCAATAAAAATCCGCTCGGATACCATTTTAGGCGAAGCGCGGGGATGCAATAGATTTATAATTTATAGAAAATTCTTGCAGAGTTTGGATTGGATTATCTGAGCTTTTATTGCAAAATGTATGGGTGTTCATGCAAATTTTTGGAAATAAGTGGGGTCAAATTTGGATTGAAAAGAATGGTGGTGTCCATTTGTCATTATTTCTCAAATGAAGGCGTATTACGCAGGGTGTAGGATAGACTTTTCCCAAATCTAGGGGGTGTATTGGTCGTAGAATTTGTATGATTTTTTTGGACTTTGAAAATCTCTGGTGATATTTAATCTAGATATTTTAAAATCTTTAAAAATTTAGAGGTATTTAATCTGAATTTTAAAAAGTCTTTAATAATTCTTAGGTATGCAAAAGTTTGTGAATTTTAAAATTATTTGGATTTCACAAAAACTTGCGTGTGGACCGCCGCATCGTATGCGGCCGGGTTCACCCGGCCCGATCCGGATTCAAAAATATAAATAGGTTTTTTTCATTTTTTTTTCATTCATTTTCTTTCTTCCCCCTTTATCTCTTCGATTAGGGTTCACCACTCTTTCTTCTTTCTCTTCTGATTATTCTTCGTTCCTTTCCTTCCTATCATCGCTGAGCATTTCGACCATGTCTCTCGAAGCTTTGAATCTGGCAACGCCACCCCACTGCCGCTTCGACGATTACAGCTGTTGGCGAGCGAAGATCTAAGCGCGTCTCGGATGACGAGTACTTGGCCAACTGTCTCGTTGCGCTACGAAGCGGCGGCGAAGCCTCTTCCTCCAAATCGACGGATCGGATTTTCAAGCGTCGCAGCCACCGTCGCCGCCTTGGTCCGACGACGACTACAGCAACAACTGCCTTTGACGCCTTCTCCTTCTGCCGACGACAACAACCCAGCAGTTGTCGGCTCCTCCTCTCCCTCTTCCAATATATCTGGCGGCGTCTCAGTTCCACCAGAAACCCTTTTCGTTTTCATCAAAATACGAAATGTTGATCATGATCATAAGTTTCTATGTTTTCCCGTCTTTTTATTTCTCTAAACCATCACTTTGGAATCTAACTATCATCAATGTAATGCTACTGAGGTGTTATTTTTTTGCCCCTTTTTTTATTTTTAAAGATATTATTTTTGTTTATATTTTCTTATGTAAATTTGGTGTAGGAAAACTCTTCTGATATATTGTTAATTAATGAATCATAGTTTTGGTTTCTATTTTCTCAAATCTCTTCCTCTCAAAATCAATCTCCAAATGCTCTGTGACGAATCCTTTCACCTGATTATAGCCTCTTTTTTCATATTGTGTAGATACTGGAAAATTGAATGATGGCTGTGTATTGTTAATGAAAAATTTGATGGATTAGGCACACATAAAAATGCTCTTGGCAACATGAATATGAATATCGCGTCCAGATCATCCAATTTTGGTCAGGGTCTAATGGGTGCAGATCGACAGTCACAAGCCCATGTTTCAAATTACTATTGTCTTTGCTTTTTTTTGTAGAAAAATATGATTTAGGAGAAAATTGACAGAAAGTAATTATTAATTAAAATAAAATTTTATTAAAAAAGAGAAAAGAAAACCTAGACAACCCTTGAAAGCATAGAAAAGCAAACTAAGGGCCGAGCCTCGTTAAAACCTCACCAAGAAAAACCCTAGAGGGAAAAGTCCTAGCGAGGAAAAAGAGAACTCGTCTAAGAAAGAATGTTAGTAAGCGGAGATGAGATTATTTCAGGAACTCCAGCCGAACCATTGTCCCTAAATAGCCCCGGCTTACTAACAAAAGGAAAAACAAACTAAAAAGAAAAACAAGCAAACAAAGAAGACCCAAAAAAGAAGAAGACGACGTCTTCCAAAGACAAAGCCGAGCCAGCCCCTAAACGCAGCTGAAAGACCTATACCAAAAACCCCAGCCGTAGTCAAGCTGAAGGCCGAAGAGAAAGCCTCCCGAAAGAAGCAGGAAAGCAGTGTCGCTGCCAGAGAAAAAAGACGAGCAAATGACCCCATGCAGCTGATCAAAGCAGCCCGAAACCAAGAAACAGCAACAATTGCTCCACACAGAGCACATCCGACACATCGACAACCAGAGCTTGCCGGATCCAAAAACTCAATGCCGATAAGTCCAAAGCTTAATCGCAGAGCTACCAAAAGAGGCATGAAACCATCAACCCCAGGTTTGAGCGCACCCAAGAACTGAGAAAGAGCCGAAGGTATGCCCAAAAAAAGACCCCACCTCACGACACCAAAAAACAGTTTAGAGAACCATACGAATATAACTATGAGAGGAGATATCCAATCTAACCGCAACTTCAATAGCATTGATCGCAAACGGCCACCATCCTTTCTCCATGTTGTCGGCAGCCAAAATATCAGCCACCTTGTTTCCTTCTCTATAAATATGAGTAACCTGGAGTTGAAAATTACAGAGAAGAGCAGGAATCTTTTTCCAGGAAGTAGCAAAACGCCAAGGAACAAGCGAAGAACGTTCATGCAGCAAACGAACAATATAGGTAGAGTCAGACTCTATCCAAATATGATACCACATATTCGCATGAGCAATCTGAATTGCCGTGATGACGGCAAGAAGCTTTGCCTCAAAAGCATAGCCGATTCCACCCTTTTATGAAAACAGCCACGGACCACACTATATTTGTCCCGGAAAACCCCTCCAGCCACTATCTTTCTCGGAGCGGCCAACGTCGAACCATCCGCATTGACTTTAATCCAGTGACTAGAGGGAGGCCACCAGTAGACATTTATGAATTCCGGTGGTTTAGCAGCCCGACCCTGAATCCTAATCAGCTTTAAAGTCGAAAGATCCTCCCAATTATTTGCCATAGCGCCGAGGTTGAAATTTTGTTCCATCTCTCGAAAAGCCACCTTTAGCGAATGTAGTAACCTCTTAGCATCAAAACGTTCGTCCTAAAAAATGCAACCATTCCGCTGCATCCAGATGTTCCAAATCAGATTGATAATACTAGCTTTCCAATAGCAGTTCAGCTGAAAACTAAAAGAATAACCCCAAGCAACCACCAACATACTCAATATGTCCGAGCTATTGATGTCATGAGCTTTATGAAACCAACTTAGAAACTCCAACCAGGTCGGCTGAATGTATTCACAACCCCAAAAAAGATGCTCGATATTTTCACTATCCTTAAAATAAAAAGGACAGTAATTGGGCATAATGAGACCCTGAGCAATAAGAATGTCAAAAGTGGGAAGTCTCCGATGAAGCAGCCTCCAACACGTCATGGAACGTCGAGTAGGAATATAACTCTCCCAGATCCACTTGCCCCAACGAACTGCAGGAAAGCTTTGGCAGTAGCTAGCAAAAGCAAGCGAGGCAGTGACGTTTCCTTGAAGTGACGGCTTCCAATATCGAGTGTCGTGATCGTCCCCAATGGGAATTAACAGAATATCACAAACCACGTCAGGATAAGCATCCACAAAGCTTTGTGTAAAGTGCCATATCCCGTCCAAAAAGTAATCTGCCACCGAGTTATTGAGAAACTCCTAAATATAATGAGGAACCCCGCATTTACGGGCAATAGAGTAACCAATCCAATCGTCATTCCAGAAGTTTGTGAACTCCCCATTGCCAATGTAACAGTAAGAATCGTGAATTAACAGGGCAATTTCCGCCCGGAGACCAAGCCAAAGCGAAGAGGGAGTAACCACCACTTTCACTTGGCTGAATCTAGTCAGGTATCTCTACCTAAACATCTCCATGCCAAAGTCCACCCCACGGATGACACTCCACGCACGTTTCATAAGGAAGCTCCTGTTCATAAGAGAAAAAGAGCGAACCCCAAGTACGCCTTCTTCTTTTGTGGCACAAACCTAGCCCACGCCAGCGTACAAGCCACCCGCTTTTCAGTGTTGCCCGATCAAATGAAATTACGGCATTTAGCATCAAGTGTTTTCAGCAGAGATCGAGGCCAGCGATATATCATCATGGAATGTGTGAGAGAACTTTGGATGACAAATTTCACTAAACAAACCCTACCCGCCATGGAGAGATGCCTGCCTTTCCATCTAGCGAATTTGTTCAGAATGCGGTCATGAATAGCACGGAGCAGCGGAGCCCGAACCTTCCTACAAAGAGAGGAACACCAAGGTAGTTAAACGGCAGAGAACCTTGCGAGAAATCAATAGAGCGCCCAATACTACGTCTCAAGGCAATCGAGACCTTATCCGAAAAGTATAGATAAGATTTTTCTGGGCTGTAAAACTGACCAGAAATGGAGCCATAAAAAGTAAGAATATGTTGAATAGTTCTCGCATTTTGCTCAGAAGCCTTACATAAAACCAAAATGTTATCGTCATAAAACAGACGAGTAGGAAAAGGTCTAGCTCGACATATGTTCATCGGAATTAACTTCCTAGCAGCAACACAATTGCTAAAAAGAGCATTAAGAACGTCTTCAGCGATTCCAAAAAGGAGAGGGGAGAGAGGATCCCCCTGCCGCACCCTACGGGAACAAGCAAAATAACCATGTAAATTTTTGGTGTCGTGAGGTGGGGTGTTTTTCTAGGCATACCTTCGGCTCTTTCTCAGTTCTTGGGTGCGCTCAAAACTGGGGCTGATGGTTTCATGCCTCTTTTGGTAGCTCTGCGATTAAGCTTTGGACTTATCGGCATTGAGTTTTTGGATCCGGCAAGCTCTGGTCGTCGATGTGTCGGATCTGCTCCGTTGTGATACCCCGCTCTTTTAACTACATATTAGATTAAATAGTTGCATTAGTTATAATAATTCTTTTGCATATTTAATTATTAATGGGGATGATTATATTTAGATAATATTATTTCAGCAAAAGCCTGTATAAGAGATACAAAGTTGCGATTTAATATTCAGTCGTGAATCAAACCAATAATTAAATTTATTGGTTTAGCTACACGTTTGAGACTTTCGTGTTATTTAAATCGAATTGCTAGAATTATGACTTGAGCTTGCGTGGATAATAATTTTATTATCTCATGATATATGTGTTAGTATTAAGTCGTGAATTAATTACGACTTTCACGTATTAAATTCCAAGTTTGAGGATTTAATTTTTAGAAATATAACGAGTATTTAATTAGCAAGAATCAGAGATTCATTACAGATTTAGGAAACCAACACTCGATACCAAACCACACTTACTTCCTTATTCTATCTCACATAAATGTCGACACTATTCACTCCACACCCATCATCCTTATTATCTTACTCCACACAACACTACACTATTGACCACAGTACACATAACACTATTTGCCTCTTAAAATCATATTAAGCCAATCTTCTGCATACTCCCCTACAAGCAGCCGCACCTAGCCGTTAAAGCCATAATTTAAGGAAAAGATGATCACGCCGAAAGCAAAGTTTTCAAAGGCTGCAGAAGAAAATCTACAGCAATCTACAAAATTTCAAAAGCTGCATTTAAATTCTCCAACTCCCTACACCAAAAATTTTGTTATCATAACTTCCATTATCATAGAAAATTCATCTATAAATTCACCCAAATGATTCAGCTCTAAAACAACAATTTTACTCAGCAAATTCTAAAGCGCATAATTTTCTTTTGACAAGATTTGGTGAAGGTATAACTCCCAACTTTCTTTCTTTTCATACATAGCATTATTCAGAAAAATTCAACAAGAATGAGATCACATGTGATTTTGTTTACAGCATACAGATTTCTTATATACATCGAACTGGCGTAGAAAAAAAAACAAACAACATGAGATCTAGCTCACTTAAACAAGAATATTGAAAAAACCAAAGTTTTCATTCCAAAACTGGAGTCTTTACAAAAGTTCAGATTTCTGAATTTAATTTTTTTTTTTAATCTACAAACCTATTGGGTGATGAAACGAGAGGGAGGAGGTGGCGGACTGCCGAAGCCCTGCAGACCGACAGCGGCGCTCCTCCGGCGAGCTGCTGACCAACGACCTCAGGCAGCAGCAGCAACAGCGGCAGTCGGCGACGGCTCCGGGAGAGATGGCTGCTGGCAGTTGACGGCGACGCCCTCCAGCGAGTGGCAGACCTGCCGATCTCAGGCAGTAGCGGCCGCTAGCGGCGGCGACTCCAGGCGAAGCAGCAGCGGCTCCGGATGGCAGCTTAACTGGGCGACTGCAGACGGAGCAGGTGACGCCGCGAAGCCGGAACTTCGCCAGCCGGCGGCGACAGATCGTGAACGAGAGAAGATAGAGAGATGAGCTGCGCTGGGTGTGTGCGTGAGTTTGATGATAGAAGAAAAAGAAAGAAGAGAGGCGTGAGGGAGAGAAGAGAGAGAGGGTTTTTATTTTTTTAACTTGGGCCAAACTTTAATTGAGACTTTAGGCTCTATATTTGGGCTTAGTTGTTTTTTTAAAAAAAATGCTGATAGGGCCTCTCTTCCTGGGACGATTTTTTTTAAAAAAATATATACATAGATTGGGCTCAAGACAAGTTTTAATTGATTATATGGGCTGAAATCTTTCTTTTTTAAATTGGGCCGTGATTAATTAATAATTTAGCTTTTATTAATTACTTAGTTCTTTGAATTAGTTAATTATTGGAACCATTTATGTCTAATTATTTTCTAATTAGAATTGATTAAATTGCTAATTAGAATTATGGTGTTAATTAGAATGGATTAATCCATTAATTAGACTTGTAGTCTTTATTATGGATTTGTCTAGATGAGAATTATTTATTTGATTAAGGGAATCATTTTCTTGAATCAAATTACTTAGTCTATTAATTATTTCCTTAAATTAGATTTTATTAATACGATTAATCTTTAATTCAAATTAGTATTAATTTTGATTGGATTAATCAAGTTATTAATTTGATTTATTTAGACTTTGGAGTTAGTTGGAATAACACTGATTTATTAAAGAAGGATATTAAATATCCTAAGTCGAGATTATTAATACATGCTATTAATCCAACTAGTTAATTTCAGTCTTTAATTTAGTTTTATTATGTAATTATAGTCATGATTATTAATAAAACTACTTAGGCTATTACCTTAGAATAATAATTGCTCGATTAATAAGGACTTCAGTAAACATGCATTCTCATTAATTGAGGATTCCCGAACGTCTTATCTTGTATTCTCATAATAAAAGGTCAAGCGTGCGAGTCATTGATATTGGAAGAATCACTACCTTAGTAGCGAAACTCTACAAGTAGGTAGGCATTACTTTCATATATATATATATATATATATCAAGCATAATAAATGTTTACATTTGAGCAAGTGAATTTAGTATGCTTGGGCCTTTATAAGTAAAAATCCCTGGCTATACTTTTTGTTGGGAACTTAATGGAATATCCTAATCCTTGTTTTGATGATACCAAAATCCATAGGCTTTGATTGTAATAGACTAGAACTGTTCGAACTCAACTGTTAGAGTTCTTTTCTAGTTTAGTTACGGTTCTGAAGATTGAAGACTGAAGGACGAAGGACTAAAGACTGAAGACTGAAGTTGCCAACTGAAGTATCAGTTGAAGAATCAGTCATGAACTGATTACTTAATGCGTGCCACGTGGAATCAGCGGACTGATATAAAGTTAAGTATCAGTTAAACATTCTTCCTCAGATTGAACTTCCAACGTTCAAAGGAAGCCACGTACTCTAAAAGTACAGTCGCATTAAATGCAGAGATCTCAGGATCATCCTTTCTCTACAGAGGTCATTCCTATTTGGTAGCTACTTTATCAGAGACGTCGCATCTCCTGCTCCTCAACATAGTCGTTCTCACCAAACAAGGAACCTCGAAGATTGAAGCCTCAGCCCAAATTCAAATTGCTCTCCAACGGAAGAATTTCTGAAGACCTTCTCCGCCAACGGATCTATTCAAGACTTCTCCAATAAATAGCGCTCGAGGACCATTTCAATCTTCATCGATTCAACAACTCAAGCTGAAGCTCTGCCAAAATTGTGACTCAGCCCAAAGCTTAACCTCTCCAAAGCTTGGATCGAAGAAAAGAATACCAAAGCCAAAAATCAGTCACTGTTGATTACATACATTCTCTTAGACCTTAGGCAAACCCCTGTTTATCCAGAGCCTAGGTCAAAACTAACTCCAAAGAACTTGTTCTTTGAAGTTTAGTTGGCAAGATTTCAAACCTCTCTTTGACCGATAGAATCAAGTGTTTGAGTTGAAAAGGAGTTCAGGAAGGTACTCTGACTTCGTGAGATCCTAGTGCCTGTTCATGCTAGGAGTGAGAAATCCAACACGAGTGAAGTGTTGGTACTGAAGATTGGATCTTCAGTTAATTCGGTTGTGTGCACCCGGCCAAGCACATGGATTCGATTTGCTGTGCACCCGTAAGCACAAGCATCGGTTTGCAGTGCATCCGTAAGCACTTGTAGAGTGAAGTTGTTGGTCTGATCAACCGACCGTGGATGTAGGAAGTATTTTCCGAACCACGTAAAAATCTCTGTGTTATTTACAGCTTTCAGTTTTACTTTCCTACTTGTGTTCTTACCTTTGATAAACTGAATACTGATTAATTGCAAAGAGAAACTTAAGACTAACAACGTGCTCAACAAAGGCTATTGCGAAACAAAAGTATTTTCGCTGCGTATGTTATCAGTCTGACTGATCTATCCTCTGATAGTCAGGAAGATTTATAACATGTCTGTTTTTATCAAACTCGACTGAAGCCTAACGTGCATCAGTTAAGTTCTTGTGACTTAACTGATAACTCCTTACTGAAGAGTATTTCAGTATCAGTCGTCAACCCTATTTTGGTCAACTCTCTTTTTAGTAAAATAGGTGTCTGAGTTTGTGTGTAAAGTTTCATTTTTGATCTCTGTCTTGAGATCCCTCTGATTTCACAAAAATAGCCAAAAGGTGTATTCCCCCCCATACACCTATTCGAGACCCTCCGGACCTAACAATTGGTATCAGAGCAGGTTGTTCGCAAGAACAATTCTATTTCTGATTAGGTTCTAATTGAACTAGATCCTTTTTCTTAAAGGTCTCGAAAAACTTTCCTATTTCTAAAAGTGCTTGCTATTTGCCTTGTCTGTTGTTATCTGTTCTCTCTTTTTTGATGGAGACTAACCACAACAGATTATCCTCTCTACCTATGTTTAGTATTGAAAAATACGACATTTGGAAGTTTTGGCTTGCAAGCTTCCTCACCGCCCAACATTGCCGAATGTGGGAAAGTCATCACCAACAGACCAATCATCATCACCGAAACCGTCAAACGAGTTCCCGTTGACCCAGCTCGGGATCCATACGATGAGGTCCAGATCAAGCAGAAGGCAGACTTCACCACAGAAGAAAGGAAGCAAGATGAGCTAGACAACATCGCCAAAAGCATCATCTCTGGCACAGTTCCAGACAAGCATGTCACCAAGATCATCAAGTGCAAAACTGCAAAGGAGATGTGGGACATTCTTGAAGGAATGTGCATCAGATTTGAGGAAATAAAGTAGAACAAGTTGTCCATAGCTTGTCAGAAGTTCGACTCCTTCCTCATGCTCAAGAATGAATCTGTCGACGAGATTGGAACTCAGATTCAATCAAATCCTGAATGAAGTTCAATCCATCTCGAAGGACAAATACACACAACGAGAAATCAACCTGAAGATTCTTCGAGCACTTCCGCGAGGAGATTGGCAGATCTATTCAGTTGCTCATCAGAACAAGCCCGGATTCAGTCAGCTCCCGAGAAACAAGCTCTTCTCTGATCTCTTGGCGAATGAGTTCGACATCCAGAGAAATCTTTGTTGGATTTGTATACTGAAAGCAAGAACGTTTTATGCTTGTATACAATGATTCCTGTTTTCACTATTTAATCTCCTATCTGATTGGGTTCATGATTGCATATGTATGTTCTTTATCTCTATATAAGTAGATTATATGGTGTGTTGTAGATCACAGAAGACCATATAATTGGATTAACCTTAAGAGATATAATATGATCACAACCGAAATAACTCTAGGACAAGTTATTGGTTTAGGTTGCGGTATAGATGGAAGTAGTTTGTCTTGACTACTTATCTATACTGGTACGTAATACGTATTGATAGGACCACAGTGAGATATATTCTTCTATCTGACTTAAGTGAAGAATTAGAGATCTCGGTGACTTATAAGATCTTAATACTAATAAGATGTCAGATATATATATTGATTCGTCTATCACTTTGACTTACTATGAGCAAGAGTTATATAGTAACTTGAGTACTCTGTATCTTGGGTGATAGCGGTTAATATATGATATCTGATTATCTGTATTGGTACTCGTATCCGTATAGGATAATGACATCCCCTTAAGGAGCTCAATAATATTTATTGCGCTAAACCCTGCAGGTTGATTTAGTTCAGGCGCAATAATAAGGTTTGAGTGGTACTGCTTAAGGATTACAAAGAGATTAATTAATTTAGGCTGTCAGAGTTCTAATTAATTAATGGATGTCGGATATTTAAAATACGGGGATTTAATAAGTCTAAATACAAGCCCCGACTCATCACCGGCAATAAAGGGGTAAGTCAATATTGGTTCTCTAGTGGAATGAACTAATATTTATAAATTAATTATGGTCTGGGCTGACCATAGATAATTAATTTATTTGAGGCCCATCTTTATTCCTTGTATCTGGTCCCTGGACTGGCCCAAAGTCTCCCAGCCCAGAGAGAGGCAGAAGACGCCCCTACACCCTAATTTGCGCCCCCTCACTGTATTTTATTATAAAATACAGCTGTCAGCTCTCAGGAAAGACACACTGATAATTATTAGGGTTTGAGAACTGAGAGGAGGCGCAGGAAACGTGGGAGCTTTCTGTCTTGGGATTTCACACAGTTCGTTATCCATCCAACGGTGAGACTTGAGCGGGATACGGTCTAGAAGATCAGAACTGGAGCTGTTCGATACGATCATCAATCATCTGTGCATCTGATTCACAAATAAGTAAATCCTAACACCTGTGTGCAGCTGTTAATTCATAGGAGCATGTTAGGATTAATCGTTGTATGATGAATTAATAATAATCCAAGAAACGATCATCGGGCAAACGAAACGTTAATTCAATTTAATATTCCTTCAATTGGTATCAGAGCCCAGGATTAATTTCTTGGCTCTATTATTAATTTATGTACGATTAATAATGTGCGTTGTTTTACTGCTGTTGTTCTTCGTGGTCTGTTGATTCATGGAATACGTCGTTTGACGTTGTAATCGTTTTTCACCACGAGAAAATCCGTGGTTAGATTAGGATTTCAATTGTATTTTGTTTTTCCGTTGTAATCTGTAAAAACTGAGGAACGAGACGGAGATGACGACGAATCAACGACGAAGAACGGTGTGAGGAGACACGACGGGTACGGTGCGGCACGGGCTGCTGGCGCCGAGGGCAGCGCGCGCACAAGCGCTTGCACGCCGTGCGCCGCGCGCGCTTGGTCAGGCTGCCGGGCTGCCTCGTGCTGCTGTTACCAAGATTACTTAGGAGGCGAGGCGAGGCGAGGCGAGGCGGGCTGGGCAAGGCGAGCGACGGGAAGCAGCAGGCAGGAGCGGTGCGCGCTCGGGGCTGCGCCTGCGCGCTGCGCGCCCGGCGGGCGGTACGCTGCCGCTGCTGTTGCCGCACGCTGGAGCCGCTGCTGCGCTGCTGTCGCCGTCTGTTGCTGCTGCTGGAGACGCCGAGGCCGAGCCAGGCGCTGGAGGCCGCGCCGGGCAGTTGCTGCTCGCACAGGGGGCTGCCGCCTTGCGCTGTTGTCGCCGGCTGATGCTGCTGCTGGAAGCTCCGTGCGTTGCCGGCGAGCTGCTGCAGCGCCGGGTGTGCTGCTGTGCGGCGGAGGGCGGCTGTACAAGGAAGGAGGCGGCAGCTAGGGTTTCCACCCTAGCTGCGAATTCCAAACCCTAGGGGGCCCAAACCCTAGTTTTTCCAAAGACGGGCCTATGTGTTCGGGCCAAATTTAGTTTTTGGGCTTGTTTTATTTTTTATTTTTTAAATAAATAAAATAGATGTTGGGATTCCACGAATGGGTCACGAAGAATTTTAATTCTTTATTACTGTTCTTTGCATGCCGTGGTGTTTATCCCTTATGCTTTTAACTTGCTTTTGTTCGTCTCTGCTTGTTAATATGTTTTATTAACTGCGCTTAGACAAGCATGATAGTAGGTTTATCGTTTTCTTAAGCATGTTTTAGAATTCTGCGAGCATGTTTTACATGTTGCGTTCTAGAAAAGCATGATTAGGATTATGTGCTTGAGCATGTACAAACCTTTTGAATGAAAAAGACTAAGCAGTTTTAATAATTTTAAGCAATTAAAATTATTTTAGACCTCCACATGCAGTCTCTAGACAAAGTGATTGGCGATATGAGTAAACGTCCACCCGCGTGGCTTACTTCATATTTGTCCTTTCATAAGTTTGTCAGATGAGATTTCTATAAAAATATTTAAATTCATTAAAGTAGTGGGAGTTATGCAGTAAACGTCCACCCACGTGGCTTACTTGTATGATTTTTACGAGTACTTTGGAGAATGGATTTAAATAAGATAACCAAAGTAATTAAATCGAAAGCGACATGGTCCGAGTGAGTATGTCAATTTTGAGAATTTAATTATTGAGGTTAAATTGTGGTCATTGCTTAGATATCATATCAAGTACAATGTACAACTCCCCGCGGAGTCCCTTCTTGATTATGATATGGTCTAGTTAAGGTGCCAACTATTAATTTCTTTTGTCAAAAGGATAAGTTGACATGGATGGAAATTAAACGACTAGGTAAATAGTCTGGTTGAGGAGTTCGTGTGTAAACGTCCACCCGCGTGGCTTGCACATGGATTCTTTGAGCGGTTGGAGGTTTCATTAATATTGTTTCATCAAAAGGT
Source organism: Salvia miltiorrhiza (assembly GCF_028751815.1). Taxonomy (NCBI): domain Eukaryota; kingdom Viridiplantae; phylum Streptophyta; class Magnoliopsida; order Lamiales; family Lamiaceae; genus Salvia; species Salvia miltiorrhiza. The sequence goes on along the minus strand of NC_080387.1, from coordinate 10,809,039 downwards.
TACAATATTATTGTTACGAACTATATGCGTTTCATGTTCTTACATGTTTAAATTGTTTACTTTCAGATATGTCTATGTCTCCGATTATTAATATTCTAGCCAATAATCCTCTCACTGGTCCTAATTATACCGAATGGAAACGCCACATAATGTATATTCTTGACGCTGATGAGCACAGTTTTGTGCTTACTACTCCACGTCCCGCGGCCTTAACTGATCAGTCGACTGATGTGGAACGTGAGGCGCATAGAAGGTGGCACAAGTTGAATAATATGGCCAAGTGCTATATTATGATGACTATGTTGCAAACTTTGCAACTCCAGCATCAAGGCATGGACGATGCGACTACGATCATGTTAAATCTCTCTGAGGTTTATGGGGAGTCCGAAAGATCTGCCCGCTTTAACATGATGAGAGAAATCTTGGCATGTAAGATGAGCGACGGCAGTTCTGTGCACGATCATGTCATGCATATGATAAATTTGTTTGACAGGCTTGATCTGCTAGGAGGGGGTATCGAAGGCGAAGCCAAAGTCGATATCATCCTCAACACTCTCCCCAAATCCTATGAGAACTTCCGTCTCAACGTCGTTATGAGCAAGGCCAACTATACTCTCAATGAGTTATTGAATGCTCTAGTTACGGCGGAGGGAGTCATGGGCACGCGAAAAGGGAAAGAGGTTATTGTCGCTGCTAAGGGATCTACTTCTTCGTCGAAAGGCGGGAAAAAGAAGTGGAAGGGTCCAAAGGGCAAGAATGCCAAAGTGGACGGCCCTAGCGGCGGCGTGAAGAAGCCGACGGGAAAAGGGAAGTGCTTCAAGTGCGGTAAGACTGGGCATTGGAAGAAAGATTGTCCGATGCTCATGGCAAAGGGACAAGGTACGTCACAAGTTTTAGTAACTGAGACATGTTTAGCTTCGTTTTCTACTCATTCATGGGTAGTGGATACGGGGGCAACTGATCATGTTTGTTACACCTTGCAGGGCTTCAAGCCGACAAGGGAGCTGGAAAGTGATGAGATCACCATCTCCATGGGCAATGCATCGAAGGTCGCAGATGTTGCTATTGGAGATTTATCTTTATGTTTTGGTGATGACATTTTAGTTTTGAGAGATATTTTATATGTGCCGGATTTTCGGCGGAACATAATTTATGTTTCAAAATTATTTTTGGATGGATATTCTGTTACTTTTGATAGAGGCGTCTCTATCATGAAAAATAACATGACTATTTGTTCTGGAATTTTGAACAACTCTCTTTATACTATTACATGTCCAATTAAAAATTCTGTCCATGTTGCATCTACATCACAAATCTGTCCTAATCCGAATAAGAGGAAGTATTATTCTCATGAACAATATACGCATGCGTGGCACCTAAGGTTAGGCCACATCAATCTAAATAGGATCCAAAGGCTCGTTTCAAATGGAGTCTTGAAAGACTTTCAAGCTGTTCCATTTAGAACCTGCGAATCCTGTATAGAAGGAAAGATGACAGCAAGGCCTTTTAAGGCCAAGGGGAATAGGGCCTCGCATGTGTTAGAATTGATTCACTCTGACTTGTGTGGACCGATGTCCACAAAGGCTCGTGGAGGGTATGAGTATTTCGTCATTTTCATTGACGATTACTCAAGATATGGATATATTTACCTACTTCAACGCAAGTCTGAATGCTTTGAGAAATTCAAAGAATTCAAGGCGGAGGTGGAGAAGAGATTGGGTAAATCTATCAAGTCATTGCGGTCTGATCGCGGTGGCGAATACCTCGGGAACGAGTTCTTGCAATACTTGTCAGATTCAGGGATTACATCCCAATTGACTGCACCGGGTACTCCCCAGCAGAACGGTGTAGCGGAGAGAAGAAATAGAACTCTTTTGGAAATGGTAAGATCAATGATGAGTTATGCATCATTGCCTATTTCATTTTGGGGATATGCCTTGGAAACAGCGGTATACTTGCTGAATCTAGTGCCTTCCAAATCGGTTCCTAAAACTCCTGTCGAGTTATGGTATGGGCATCAGCCCAGTCTAAACCATATAAAGATATGAGGTTGTCCTGCATACGTGCTAGACAAGGAAGCGAAGAAATTGGAACCTATATGTGAAATAATGTTGTTTATAGGATATTCTAAAGGAACGAAAGGTGGTTATTTCTATAATCCTAAGGATCAGAAAGTGGTTATTAGCACCAACGCACGATTCTTGGAACAGGATTATATAGATAAACACAAGTCTAAGTCCGAGATTGTCCTTCAAGAAATCGAAGGCAATGGACAGGCGATTCTATCACCCCAGCCAAGTGTGCAAGTGAATGCACCACAGGATACTGCACAAACCATTGTCACAGCTGTACCACCACCGCTTCGTCGTAGTGGGAGGGTTGTAGTTCAACCCGATCGATTTATGTTCTTGGGAGAATCTTCGGATCTTCTTCCTGTTGATGAACAAAAGGATATCGACCCTGATAACTATAGACAAGCGATGAAAGATCAGGATGCAGATTCTTGGTACGACGCCATGGTTTCTGAAATAGAATCCATGACTGCTATGGGTGTATACGAGAAAACTGAACTACCTGATGGCTTTGAAGCTATAGGTAGTAGGTGGGTATACAAGAGAAAGCGAGAATCAGATGGTGAAGTCGCAACTTTTAAAGCTAGACTGGTGGCGAAAGGCTATACCCAGGAACAGGGTATAGATTATGATGAAACTTTTTCGCCGGTTGCCATGCTTAAGTCTATCCGAATACTCCTTGCCATAGCAGCCCACATGAACCTTGAGATTTGGCAAATGGATGTCAAAACCGCTTTACTAAACGGTTTCCTTAAAGAAGGAAGGGACATTTATATGCAGCAACCCGAAGGGTTTGTGAAGAAGGGCGAAGAGCATCTTGTTTGGAAGTTGAAGAAGTCCATTTATGGACTTAAGCAAGCTTCGAGGTCATGGAACAAGTGTTTTGACGAGGTGATTAAATCCTATGGATTTACTCGTTGTGAAAACGAAAGTTGCGTGTACCGTTTGGATGCCGATGGTGACGTGGTTTTCCTTGCACTTTATGTTGATGATATCCTCCTCATTGGCAACAATGTTGAGCTATTATCGGACATAAAGAAGTGGTTATCCGAACAGTTTCAAATGAAGGACTTAGGAGATGCAGCGTATATCCTGGGGATCAAGGTTGTCTGTGATCGCCAGAAAATGATGTTGAGCTTATCTCAAGCGACCTACATTGATATTGTGATTGCTCGTTTTAGCATGCAAAATGCCAAGAAAGGCTTCCTACCTTTTAGACATGGCATTCCTCTGTCTAAGGACATGTGTCCTAAGACGCCTAGTGAGGTTGAGGAGATGAGGAAGATACCCTATGCTTCCGCCGTAGGTAGCCTCATGTATGCAATGCTTTGCACGAGACCTGATATTTGCTATGTCGTTGGCATGGTTGCAAGATATCAGTCGAACCCTGGACCAGGACACTGGACTGCGGTAAAGCATATTCTCAAGTACCTGAAGAGGACTCAAGATTATAGGCTAGTTTACCAGTCAGACAGTCTATCTCCTTTGGGTTACACCGATTCGGATTTCCAGGCTGACCGGGATGAGAAGAGATCTACCTCTGGATATGTGTTTACCTTGGGAGGTGGAGCCGTATCATGGAGGAGTGCAAAGCAGAAGTGCATTGCAGACTCCACCATGGAAGCCGAGTATGTAGCTGCTTCCGAAGCTGCTAAAGAGGCTGTATGGTTCCGGAACTACCTCTTGGATCTAGGAGTGGTACCTAATTTGCCTAAGAGTATCATAATTTATTGTGATAACTCGGGTGCAGTGGCAAATTCTAAGGAACCTAGGAGCCACAAGGCGACCAAACACATAGAGAGAAAGTACCACATCATACGAGAAATCGTAAGCAGAGGAGATGTGCTAGTTGAGAAGATTAACACCTTGGAGAACTTAGTTGATCCTTTCACGAAGAGCTTACCGCAAAAGGCCTACGAGAAGCATGCTCGAAGGATGGGGCTGCGGTTGATGCCACCCACTTAGAGAAAAACTTTCAGTATAAGTGGGAGAAGAAGTAAAGAGTGAAGTGGATGTTGTAATAGCTAGTATTTAGACACATTGTATACTAAAAGTTTTGCTTTAGTATAAGTGGGAGATTGTTGGATTTGTATACTAAAAGCAAGAACGTTTTATGATTGTATACAATGATTCCTGTTTTCACTATTTAATCTCCTATCTGATTGGGTTCATGATTCCATATGTATGTTCTTTATCTCTATATAAGTAGATTATATGGTGTGTTGTAGATCACAGAAGACCATATAATTGGATTAACCTTAAGAGATATAATATGATCACAACCGAAATAACTCTAGGACAAGTTATTGGTTTAGGTTGCGGTATAGATGGAAGTAGTTTGTCTTGACTACTTATCTATACTGGTACGTAATACGTATTGATAGGACCACAGTGAGATATATTCTTCTATCTGACTTATGTGAAGAATTAGAGATCTCGGTGACTTATAAGATCTTAATACTAATAAGATGTCAGATATATATATTGATTCGTCTATCACTTTGACTTACTATGAGCAAGAGTTATATAGTAACTTGAGTACTCTGTATCTTGGGTGATAGCGGTTAATATATGATATCTGATTATCTGTATTGGTACTCGTATCCGTATAGCATAATGACATCCCCTTAAGGAGCTCAATAATGTTTATTGCGCTAAACCCTGCAGGTTGATTTAGTTCAGGCGCAATAATAAGGTTTGAGTGGTACTGCTTAAGGATTACAAAGAGATTAATTAATTTAGGATGTCAGAGCTCTAATTAATTAATGGATGTCGGATATTTTAAATACGAGGATTTAATAAGTCTAAATACAAGCCCCGACTCATCACCGACAATAAAGGGGTAAGTCAATATTGGTTCTCTAGTGGAATGAACTAATATTTATAAATTAATTATGGTCTGGGCTAACCATAGATAATTAATTTATTTGAGGCCCATCTTTATTCCTTGTATCTGGTCCCTGGACTGGCCCAAAGTCTCCCAGCCCAGAGAGAGGCAGAAGACGCCCCTACACCCTAATCTGCGCCCCCTCACTGTATTTTATTATAAAATACAGCTGTCAGCTCTAAGGAAAGACACACTGATAATTATTAGGGTTTGAGAACTGAGAGGAGGCGCAGGAAACGTGGGAGTTTTCTGTCTTGGGATTTCTCACAGTTCGTTGTCCATCCAACGGTGAGACTTGAGCGGGATACAGTCTAGAAGATCAGAACTGGAGCTGTTCGATACGATCATCAATCATCTGTGCATCCGATTCACAAGTAAGTAAATCCTAACACCTGTGTGCAGCTGTTAATTCATAGGAGCATGTTAGGATTAATCGTTGTATGATGAATTAATAATAATCCAAGAAACGATCATCGGGCAAACGGAACGTTAATTCAATTTAATATTCCTTCAATCTTGGAATCAAGAAGGCTGGAGGATCAGACGAAGATGGTCCATCAACCTCAAGAGGAGCAGCACTGAAAGCTTCAGCCAGAGAAAGCAAGAAGCAGACAAAGGAACCAGCAGAACTCAAGCCCGAGGACTTCTTCAGTCAATATGCTTTGCTGACTGAAAGATTCAACAAGATGGAGTCCAAATTCCGCAAGTACAGAAGGTTCCACAAGCAGCACTACAAAGGGAAGGAAAGAGAAAGTAACTCCAGATATTCCACTGATCAAAGCGGAGAAAGAAAGTCAGCCGCCTTCGACTTGAAAGATGTGGAATGCTTTGGATGCAAAAAGAAAGGGCACTTTCGAACTGAATGCCCTGAACTGACGCAGTCTGAGCGCAAAGAGCTGAAATCCAAGAAAGATCGCAAGTATGCGAAGAAGAAGGCGATGGTTGCTGACGATGCTGGATCTTCCGAAGATACATCAGAATCATCTGACTTCAATTCTACCAGCTCAGATGATGAGAGCCAAGCCCTGATGGCCAACGAAACCGAAAGCGTGGCCGACAACAGCTACGACGATGGAATGAAAGGCTCAGAGGTAAACTCTCACTCAATAACTCCTTATACTGATAACTCCCTGGTGTTTTCAGGAGATCATTCAGGATCTGGATAAAGCTCAACCGATAAAACTGACGAGTTCGATCAGCTCATGACTGATCACTGTTAGCTGAGAAAAATGTTCGAAGATCTTCTCAAGCAGAATCAGGAAATGGAAAAGAAGATCAATGATGAACGAGCCAAAAATCAGACAATCATCTACTTTCCGGATGAAACTTGTCTTGATCAACTGATCATGGAGAACAGTCGACTGGAAGAGAAGCTCAGAGTCTCCAACTCAGAATGTGACAGAGCATCTCATGAAATCAAGAGGCTCAATCACAAACTGGAAGAAACAGTCAAGGACTGCATGATGTAGTCTCCCATGATGGGCAACTTTCCATCAAAAGGCCTCGTTGAAAGCATTAGAGGAAAGGTTGCTACAACTGATAAAGGAAAGAATATCATGATCAACGAAGTGGACGATGATTCTGAAAACAACACCTCAGAAGAATCAAGAGATCATGATATGGATGAAGTTCGAAAACGCAAACTGATGGCAAGGACAAATGTTCCTCCTCCACAAAGCTACAGACGAGCAAAGGAGGCCCCCAACCAGATCATCCTACTGAGAAGACTGGAAAGCAGATTTCAGTCAAAGATTGGGCAAGGAACATCAGGAATCAAGAAGAATCTTCCTCATCAGTCCAGGGGGAAGATCAACAACATCAGTCAGAAACTGAAATCAGTTCAGTTCCGAAAAGAACAACATCCATGGAGACAAAACTATGATAGGTCCAGACGAGCCAAACGCCTATCACGACGACAAGCAATTGGACATCGTATGACTCATATTCCGCAACATCAGTCAAGTCTCCATCAGTCTAGAACAATTCAAGTATCTCAAATGAGATACTCTGTAGAGCAAAGAAGACCTCAACAACTCATCAGACAAAGCTTCTACAAGAGTGAGGTTCTCAATAAGCTCAACAGAAGATTGCTCATGTGCCTATTGAAGCGCCAACCACTTCAGTCAGACAACCAACAAAGCGCAAGAGATCAGCACCAAGATCTGTCCTGAAGCAGATATGGGTTCCAAAGGGAACACGAGCTAACATTGAAGGACCCAAACATTGATTGGGTACCTAAATTAACTCTTCCTTGCAGGTCAAAAACAGGAAACACAAAAAGAAGGAAGAAGTTAAAGCTCCAATCAGAACATGGTATCTGGATAGTGGCTGTTCGAAGCATATGACGGGCTACAAAGAATATCTAACTCAATATGTTGAGAAAGTTGGATCAAAAGTTGCATTCGGAGATAACTCAATCGGATAAACAAAAGGCTATGGTGTGCTCGACATGGGTAACGCCAGTATCAGTAATGTTAGCTTTGTTTCTGGTCTAAAACATAATCTGTTGTCTGTAAGTTAATTTTGTGACAGTGGTTTCGTAGTGAAGATCAAAAAGGATGAATTCACTGTCAGAAACAGTCAAAGAAATGTGGTTCTGAGAGGGATCAGACAAGGAAGTCTATACGTCGTCTCATGGGAAGACTGCCCTCCAGAAACATGTATCATCAGCAGAAGTAGCTCGGAGCTCAACTGGCTGTGGCACAGGAGACTTAACCACCTCAACTTCAAAACGATCAACAAGCTTGCTAAACATCAACTGGTCGAAGGTTTACCTTCTATTGTGTTTAAGAATAAGCAAGAATGTGAAGCATGTCAAAGAGGAAAGCAGACCAGGACGTCATTCAAGTCAAAGGCAGGACATTCCTCTGGAAGGATTCTTCAACTACTTCACATGGATCTGTTTGGCCCTATCTCTCCCAGAAGCTACAACGGTAGGTAGTATACTGATTTATGCTTAATTGTTCTACTTTTAGGGGTTTGAATGCGCATATTTTAAGTTAATCTTCTGGAAATTGGTGCGTTTTATTGTTTATTTTATGCTTTGCAGGAAATTTAGATTTTATAGATGGAAGAGTGCAATTGTGGATGAAATTGGCATTTTTTAGGTGTTTTGGTGTATAGAGCTGAGCTGCCAACCCAGCATTGTCGCCAGAGCTGAGCTGCGAGCACAGCTCTGTCGCCAGAGCTGGCCAGAGCTGAAGGCCCGCGCAGCAGAGCAGAGCCAACATCCAGAGCTAAGTGCCAGAGTCAACCGCCAGAGCTGACTTTTCAGCTCTGTTCCTTTCAGAGCACTCGACGGCAGAGCTGACTTTCCAGCTCTGCCCATCTCGCCAGAGCTGACTTTTCAGCTCTGCCCATCTCGCCAGAGCTGACTTTCCAGCTCTGCCTATCTCGCCCGAGCTGACGCACCAGAGTTCGCCTTCCAGAGCTGAGTTACTCTCGCTAGAGCTAATTTCCAGAGCTGACTTCCAGCTCTGCCTTGACTGCCAGAGCTGACTATCAGCTCTGCACTGCCCTTTTCAGAGCTGAACGTGTAGAATGGTTGATTCTCGCTAGGAGGGAATTTCTTGAAGAACACGCCAGCTGGAGTTACCTTATCTTGCACAATTCTATTACCTTTAGGAGTCCAGCTTTGGATGACAACTTTGAGGAGAAGTCTATAAATAGGGCTTTGTTTTGCATTGAAAAACTAACGTTTTTGCCCTAATTTTGAGTTCACGCCTAGTTAGCCAAAGTTAGGTTTTTATTGCTTTCTTAGTTAGTTCGATTTATGTTCTTTCAATTCATATTTTAGATTAGTTCTTCGTTTAGAGTTGTAATTACGTGACAGATTACTTCTCAAGACGGTTTTACGTTATTTCTTTAATCAAGTTTATTTATTTGTTTTATGCGTTTTTATGATGCTTTCCTTTAAATTATGCAATTTAGTTTTATGCTCATTAGATTAAAAGCATTTAAATTACAAGTATTTAAATTCCTAGTTAGTATTTAAATTCCAAGTTCTTTTACTTTTATGCGTTTAATTTTGCCTAGGGTTTTAATAGTTTTTCGCCTAGATAATTTTAAGATTAAAGTTTTAGTTAAGTTTGATTTCACGTAAATTTACTTTCCAAGTTTTAGTTAATAATCCAACATTTACTGTTTTCGTGTGACATAATTAATTGCCCTTTAAGATCTTCCTTGAGAGATGACACTGGGTCAACTTACCATCGCTAGGATGTCCTTGTTATATTGCAAGTCAACTTAGAGGTGTTTCTAGTTGAGTCATATACCTTAGTTGTCATGGATGATTATTCACGGTATACTTGGGTTATCTTTCTCTACACAAAGAGAGAGACACTGCTGGAATTGCCAAAGCTGCTGAGAAGACTAAGCGTTCAAAAGGAAGTCAACATCATCAGCATCAGATCAGATCGTGGGACTGAATTCCTCAATACTGTCATTCGTAAGTATTGTGAGGAACAAGGAATCAGTCATCAAACTTCTGCAGCAAGGACTCCTCAACAAAACGGAGTAGCAGAAAGAAGAAACAGGTCTTTGAAGAAAGCAGCAAGGACAATGCTAGCCGAATCAAAACTCCCTTTGAAGTTTTGGGCCGAAACAGTCAACAACGAATGCTACATGCAAAATCGCTCCTTCCTCACTCAAAGACATGGAAAAACTCCATACGAGCTATGGAAGAACAGGAAGCCTTTAATTTCATATTTTCATGCTTTCGGTTCTAGGTGTTTCATCCACAACAATGATAAGAGGAGATTAAATACATTTGATAGCAAGGCTGATCCAGAAATCTTTCTTGGATACTCTGGAACTGAACGATCCAGCAAAGCCTATCGAGTGTTTAATTCTCAAACCCTTTGTGTTGAAGAAACACCACATGTTATTTTTGATGAGTCTACTGATGATTTCAGGAAACAGGAAACTGAAAGAAGTGTTGAGAACACTGAAGTTTCCAGAACTGAAATAAACAACACCGAACCTTCTACAGTCTTGGTGTGGGGACCAGGAAAAGATGAAGATACTGAAAAGCTTCAGTATCAGAAGATCAGTCAAAGGTCTGAAACTCAGACTGGAACCACAGAAGATGGCATCAGTCAAGGGAGAACTCCAGTTATCGAAGAAAGAGTTGAACATGCCGAAGAAGCTCCAGTTCAACTCTCCCCTGCTCAAGAAGATGCTCATCATTTCAGAACCATTCTGACTGAAGAACCTCCACCATCACCAGAAGAGATCAAGAAGTATCGAAGATGGTTTGAACTTCATTCAGAGGAGAACATCATTGGAGAACCATCAGACGGTGTAAAGACTCGAAGATCAATGTGCAATCTCATCTTTGATATCAACCAGAACTGCATCAACGAAGATAAGAATTTTAGTTGTTTTTTATCATCTACAGAGCCCAAGGATTCAATGAAGCACTGAAGTCCACTCAATGGGTCATCACAATGCAAGAAGAACTCAATGAATTCAATTAGAATTCAGTTTGGGAGCTTGTGGATCGACCAGACGATGCAAAGGTGATTGGTTTGAAATGGATTTTTAAAAACAAGAAAGACGAAGAAGGAAATGTTGTGAGAAACAAAGCAAGGCTTGTAGCAAAAGGTTACAGTCAAGAAGAATGAATCGACTACGATGAGACGTTTGCCATAGTTGCCAGATTGGAAGCAGTCAGACTCTTCTTAGCCTTCGCAGCTCACAAAGGATTCAAGGTACACCAAATGGATGTGAAGTGCGCATTTCTCAATGGAGTACTCACCGATGAAGTCTACGTGGAACAACCTCCAGGATTTGAGGTTGCAGGATCAGAAAAGGTGTACAAGCTGAAGAAAGCGCTCTATGGCTTGAAACAAGCTCCAAAAGCATGGTATGATACTCTTTCTGAGTATCTGGTTGAACAACGATTCAAGAAAGGATCAGTGGACAGAACACTGTTCACTCTCAAAGAAGGAGAAGATCTCCTACTTGTTCAGATTTATGTCGATGACATAATCTTCGGATCCAAATCCGAATGCATGTGCAAGAAGTTTGCTGATATCATGACTAACAAGTTTCAGATGTCTATGATGGGAGAAATGAATTTCTTTCTCGGATTACAAGTCAAGCAGACCAGCGAAGGAATACGGTTCAATCAGTCAAAGTATGCCAAAGAACTGATCGCCAAGTTCGGTATTCAGCACATGAAATCAGTCAAGATCCCAATGAATATAAACTGGAAAGTTGATCCAGGATCAGAAGGAAAATCTGTATCTTCAACCAAATACAGAGAAATCATTGGATCATTGTTGTATTTGACTGCGAGCAGACCAGACATCGCATATGCAGTCGGGGTTTGTGCAAGATATCAGTCAGATCCAAAGGAAGCTTATATGGATGCGAAAAAATGAATTTTGCGATATCTCAAAGGCACACCCAACTTAGGATTGTGGTACCCAGCTAACGATGACTTCAAGCTCACCGGATATTCAGACTCAGATTTTGCTGGATGCAAAATTGATCGCAAATCGACTTCGGGAACTTGTCAATTCGTAGGCAACAAGCTCATCTCATGGTTTTCAAAGAAACAGACTTCAGTCGCCACCTCTACAACTGAAGCTGAATATGTTGCTGCGGGAAGCTGCTGTTCACAACTCCTATGGTTAGTCCAACAGTTAAAGGACTATGGGATGAAAGAAAAGGAAGTCCCAATCTATTGCGATAGCTCAAGTGCTATTGCAATCTCCTAGAATCCTGTTCATCACACCAGAGTCAAGCATATTGGTATTCGACATCACTTCATTCGTGATCACGCCGAAAAGAAGGATATCTCTGTTGAATGGATTCCGACCACAGTTCAGAGAGCAGACTTGTTGATCAAAGCTCTTCCTGAAGAAAGGTTCAACGATCTGTGTGAAAGGATCGGCCTCATCAACCCAGAAGTGTGATGCTGTGTTTGAAGATTTCCTCAAACAGTCATGATGACTGGTGGTCAACCAACTGATGCTCTACGACTGCTGACGTGGAAAGAGATGAAGACAAGTCTTCATCTGAAGGAAACTCATCCTGATAAGTCAACCAGGATCAGTGGTAATGACTGACTACAATGATCAGTCGATCAGTAAGTATTTTCAAACTTACTAATTAAAATCAGTTATTTCAGTTATGAGTCTTTTGTCTGCATTCAAAAAGTTTTCTCTAACTGATCAGTTTGTTCCAAAATCTTTAACTGATTGTTGGAAAATGAAATATCCGAAAAGGACAAGTATTTTTTAAAATCTGTATTTGATTTCACTTGTCCTGATCTTTTCTAAAAATCTTTCCAACCTTTTGCCTCTGTAATCAAATTTCTTGAGAATCTCATTGACATGACATAATGCAATGATCCTTCTCACCTTTTGAAGCTTTCGTCCTCTGCACTGACGGCGGACGTGAAATTTTACTTCAAAAACATTTTAAGCACAATTTTTGAAAAACTTTTCATCTTCCTTCTTGGTAAAATTTTGTCTATTTATACCTTGATGTCTTCGTTTGTTTTCTGCATCAACTAACAACTTTCCACAGCCTTCACTGTGAGAAAATTTTCCAATCTTTCAAAGTTGCAGCGAAAATTTTATTCCGACAAATGAGAAATTCAATGACTGCAAAGTCATGGAGTGGGAGAATGACGCTCACATACTTGGTCTTCACCGGACCCTTCCACTGGATCTCAACATCTCTCCGATGTCAAAGCTTGTTCTATTCTCACTTGTATCCAGCGACGAAAGTGTCTTCCATCCTCATGCCCGGCCCATACGGTTTGAAGTACCTGTCTCGAGAAGACGGACTTCACCTGATTCTCAGGCGAGCTTCTCACCTTTTTGTGAAGCTTCCATGTGGTGCAACAACAATAAGCAGGAGCTCGTTGTCAGCCGGCGCAACATCGACAGTGGTTGTCCTCACGACTGTCACCGATTCGATTTTTTATCCTCACATCCAATCCCTACATGTATGACGAACCGCCTTTTGCCCTACTTCTTTCACCAAAGGCTCGTCATGCATTTCCTTCATATCCCTCATCCCTTCTTTCACTCCTCTTCTTCACCACCCCTTGTCTCTCACCCTCTTGCTTAGGTTCGTATGCATAGCCGCATTACATGAATATCTCCAAGATGCTATGCTGTGACAACCCGCTCTTTTAGCAGTATTTAATTCCAGTATTTCATGTTTATTTATCTATCTGCCAGTAAATGAAGCACCTTATGTTTTCAGCTATGTATCTGAATTACGTTTTTTGGGAGACAGAGTCACTACACTAGCAGTATGCATGTCTAATTACCTTCGCGTGTTTAAGACCGCGACGAGAATCTTTGAGTCGATGAACTATTAGTACTCAGTTATAACCAACTTAGCAAAGTTGTGTTATTTATCAAGATGGAGTTTATTTCATGATGTTACTAAGTCGTGAATTAATTCCGACTTTAAAGCTAATTAAATATACAGATTTAATTTGAGTATTAGGATGACGAACGAATTAAATCTACGGATTTAATTTAGCAAGTATCGATTTTATCAAAAACACGAAACCATTTCTAATACCGAGAGAGAGCAACACTGAAGGATTTTTAATTAGATAGATCACATCACCGCCCACCCTACACCTCTCTACGTCTGCCACCTGCCAACGTCATAATTTAGGGACAAAAAGGAAAAAGGGAGAAAAGGAAAGGTGGATAAGGTGCTGCAGCAACAGCCATTGGCTGGGCAGCCGAAAGGCCTCCCACGCAAGCTGCAGCAACAGCCATTGGCTGGGCAGCCGAAGAGCCTCCCACGCAAGCTGCAGCAGCAGCTGTTCCCATTGGCCGGGCAATCGAAAGGCCTCACGCCATGCAGTACCAACCAATGCCCTCCCTTCGGCACTCAAGTGCACACCAGCCGAGCTCCCAATATAAATTCACTCTTCAACCCTTGAGCCACCCCTTTCACCTTCCAACACTTAGAATCTTCAGCGACAACAGCAAGAAGTTTCATCTCTCTCGACGCCTTGCACGAAGGGGAGTAGAACGAGATCCTTGCTGCCGACTTGAACAAGGTAACAACTCGGCTTATTTTTCCACCCTTCGCCATGTTTCTTTCCACCTATTTTCGGCCTAAAAACAGCAGCCATTTCATTTCCAGTTTGCACCTTGACGCTCGAAAAAGCGAGAGAGAAACCATCGTTCTTTACCAAACCAAAGCACGCAAGATATCAAGGTAACCTTCGACCTCTGTTGCTACTCCAATCGACATGCATCACGCTAGCAGAAATCATATTTTATGGGCTATAAACGAATGAACAAAAAAGCATGTTAAGTCACGTTTTAGTGGAACCTACAACTTGAACCTTGAATGAACGACGAGAACTTTAGCTTTAAACGTAGACGAACGTGAATAATCACAGCATGCTCACATAGGTAGAGATTAGGGTCTGTATACGAGTGAGAATCGAGGGGGATAAGGACGGAGAATTCTGGTTTTGGAGACGAGTCCAGCGGGGACGAGGCCAGCGGGGACGAGTCCAGCGGGGACGAGTCCAGCGGGGTCGAGGCCAGAGGAATCACCTCGCCAGAGAAATCGCCTCGCCAGAGAAATCGCTTTGCCAGAGAAATGGCCAGAGGAATCACCTCGCCAGAGAAATCGTCTCGCCAGAGAAATCGCCTCGCCAGAGAAATCGCTTCGGCCGAGGAATCGCCAAAGGAATCACCTTGCCAGAGGAACCACCTCGCCAGAGGAATAACCTCACCAGAGGAATCACTTCGCCACAGGGCTAACTCAGCCAGAGCTGACTTGGAGGCCAGAGCGGACCTCGAGAGCAGAAAGCGAAGAAGCAGAGCAGACCGAGAGAGAGAGAGAGAGAGAGAGAGAGAGAGAGAGAGATGAGAGAACACCCTAATGAGAACGAATCAATGTAGTTAATCACTTGACTTCATGGGACGGAACCTAGTTGGGCTAATTGGTTATTAAAGGAATATGGATCATGCATATTCATTACGCATTCTCATTAATTGAGAATTTTCATCGAGCTAAGGTTTGACCTTATGTTCTCGCGTTAAAGGTTAAGCACAAGAGTAAGAGCTAGTCAAGAGTTATTGAACTGAAGCAAAGCTTTGCTATCAGGTGGGCATTACTTTCATATATATCAAATGAGTTTAAATGTTACGTTCAAGCAAGTTAATTCATGACAAAATCTTTGAATGAAAGTTATATCAAGTATTGTCTTGCCATAAAATGTTTCAGTTTTAGTATGATTTCTATCTGCTTTGGCTTTGCCAATGATGTAATCGAATTCTGGTCTTGAGCAGTTGATAGCTATCCTGCCTTGACTAGTGTACACGAGGGACCGTGAGTCATCTAGCGGGTTGGCCGGTCAAGTGTCCGTGAGAGGTGGCCACCTCTCCGGCACATAGTTCCAGATATGATAGATGACAAGAGAACTTAGTCTGCGCAGACGAACTTTAAGTATCACGAAAGAATTTAGTAAGCTTGGGCCTATTTCACGAAAACTCCCTTGCTGTACTGTTTATGATGGCATGACAATTTACAGTTTTATGAAGCATGTATCTATATACGTTGGCATACGTGCCCACGGAGTACTCTTGTACTCAGCCCTGCATATATTTCTAAATGTGCAGGTTGAGCAGTGGCTGATGAAGATGAAGTGACGAGTGGAGCTTTTGTCATAAATTTATTAAATGAACTCTTGGATACATGTCTCCATACATGTAGTTCAGATATTGTTAATCCGCTGCGTACTCTCGTGTATTATGTCTTTTAAGTCAAGTCGGATTCATCCGAGTGTACAAGTTATTCGAGTCCTTATGATTAAACAACAATTATTTATAAATTTCCCTTTATTAACAATGAGTTGAGTCCGATCCTTCATTAATTATTCACTCCCTGTCTAACCCCGCTTCTAATCTCCCTTCCTTGGTCACGGTTTCCCCGGCTTAGTTATCCTTAATTAGGTCCGGTCGTGATAGAGTGGTATCAGAGCAGTTCGTTTGCTCTGAACCCAAGAGTTATCTATTAGCCTTAGTGTGGATATTAGTATAAAAGAGTCAGTCGACAAAAGCTCAGCACTTCATCGCATCGTCACGCTCAACAAGAAAGAAAGAGGTAATAATTTTCAAACGTTGAAAGTTCACATTTCATGCGAATGTATCGATGCTTACACTCAATTTTTATGCTTTTTGATTGATTTGATATCTCGATGAACTTAGATGCGTTAAGAATGCATGATCACTGTTACGAGAAGAACAGTAGAAGCTAGTAACTCAGTTATCTTTCACTATAGCCATAGTGAAGAGCCAAGAAAGAGGAAGAAAATCAAATGTCACTTGAAGAGGCACGAGAATTCAATGAGAGGTGCAATGAGACGCACACGAGTCAGTGACTCGGGCATAGTTCCTTATTCGGGTTGTTCACACGTGATAGACTGCTAAATCAACTGTTGCCTTACTTGACAAGAAATTACTTGAGACATTGCTCATGGAGATGAGTGTGACTCATGTAATTAGCCAGCTTTTGTGTATAATGTTATAGTATTGCGATTAGAACTATTAGCTTACAGTTTTAGATATTCGAAACCTTTCTGATTAAAGTTACCTATTACATTACACGTGAGTTTGATTTAGAACCCATGTTGATTACGATGACCTACTACGAATCGAAGGATGAGATGCGATGGGAATGAGTTCCCGAAGATGGTTAAGTATACATACCTTAGCCTATCAGAGACATCGCCCTTGTTAGAACATCTTGGATTAGACATTCAGCTTAGTAAGAAAAATGAAAGTGTTGACTAAGATCATTACGTGACTTAGTATTATGTGTGGTGATACATACCTTGTAATGATGCTCAGAGAAGCAAAATCCTCTACCATATGGAAGGTATGATGATTAAGAAGGTCTTTAGCAAAGGCATGGGAGAGTGCTTCAAATTACATGGTTGCATCCAAGCGCTATATGAATGAACGCTAAGTACTGGAAGTACCATACCATGACCATTTAGAAGAAGATTGTTGAGTATGGTCGACATGTCTTGTTTTGCTACTAGAAGCTTTTAAGAAAAGATGTTGATTTTAGATGTTAAGAAGAAAGTAGAGACATTTTACCAAAAGAACTTTTGCAGCCAATGATCAAGATCTACCAAGTTCGGAAAAGTATTTCCATGTGACTGAGAAGTAATTGTGTTGGACCTGGCCAGTCCACATGACCAAAATCTCAGTGGTCGTCATATATGGGTCTCTACACCTATATATGTAAACTTTTATCTGAAAAGCCAAACGGGTGCAGACTATTAGGTCACTTCATTTCGACCTTTCAGTCAATTCATTTCTACCCCATGGTTATTCGTTTTCAATTGTTTGGCAATTTGTTTAAACACTTTGTCCGATTGCCATTTGTGATTTCAAACATGGTGACTTATTAGCCGTTAGCAGATTTTCTTTGACCTAAGGAAAGGAGCATTCCCTAGATTAAATCAGTCAAATACTTATGTCTCGACCCAAGGGTTAAGCACGTGATGTATCTAGACCACCCCATATGTATTAAGTAGGACGTTATTTGTGTATTTCAGAAACAATGATTGTTCCGATGCTTTTGTATGCCCCTATGTTGGCTTAGTTGTTTTGACTGGTACTAAAACGCTAGCCCACCGGACGTAACATGATTAAGTTCTTTTGTGATGATTTTGCTAGACCGTCGTCCATCACGTGTAGTACCTGGATAGATCAGTAGATCCAGATTCGAATGTTGATGTAAAAGTCCTCATCAAGGCAATTTTTCATAACTATTTAGTGATCTTATCGATCTTTTGCGGCAAGCCACTTCCGCCACGTTTTACTCATATGTTAGCATGAGAAAGAGTATGAGCGAGTCTGAGAACCAAGAAACGGGTTACAGATTTGATGATATGCGTCTGAACGTTTTTCATAACGTAGTAACGACTATATGTCAACTCATCGGAATGCCACCAAGATGAGGGCATCCGAGAAGAGGGAGAAGAATTCCCCGAAATGATTAAAGAGGTCCAGTACCAGGGCCAGAACAAAATATAGCCCCACCATCCATACAACCAGAAGGTAGAATAGAGGATTTATTTCTACGACAAACCCCACCTATCCTCGGTAGGATATGAGTTCCAGCGGAGGCTCAGACTTGGACCTATGGTAGGAAGCACAGAGGAAAACGATGATAGCTGAACAACTGGAAAATTTTACGCGGGAATGTCTAAGACATGAATTATGACCCAAGAGCTATCGCAAAAAGAAAGAAATGGAATTTTATAATCTAGAGCAGGGAAAAATGACAAGTACTCAATACAACACGATGCTCTGTGATATGTCGAGGTATGCGCCAGAGCAAGTAGACACAGAATAAAAGATGGCTGAAAATTTTTGTGCCGGTCAAAGGCACGAGATCCGGATGGCTTTGGCAAGCCATTGGGGATTATCTTACACGGAATCGCATAGCAGAGCGATGGACATTGAGGCAACAAGGCCGAGAGAAAGACCAGTAACATTGCCTATGCCAACATCTCCACATGACTAAGATCTTAGTGGTTGCCAATCGAGATTTGTAATCTTGAAGAAGAGCGGTATCCCAATAGATAGACTCGCACCATAAGATCTTGTCTTATCACGATAAGCATAGTGACGACTAGGATGACTCAGTTTGTCATTAGTTATCAACCACTAGGAAGTGATACTTTTACAATTAGAAGGATACACTAAGCGTCAAACTATCTTTTGACCTTGTATCGGTAGAAACAAAGCTGCTTCTGGAGTCTCGAACGGAGAGCCAGAACAATTACTGTATATGATGAAGTTTTCAATCGAATGTCAAGGCATGTTCCACGATGGTGGACACCATATGAGACTTTGGAAAATAGGCCCAATAGCCTATAGATAGACGCTACCGCCAAGTTATGTGAATGTCCAATGTTTTTCACATTCCTTGACTTAAGAAGTATGTTTTCGATCCGAAGAGCGTGACTCACCATAATAAAATGATTCTTAGCTCAGACTCGAGCTATGAAGGAAGACCAAAAGCCATGTTTGCTCGAGAAGACGCAATAGCTCAGGAATAAGTCTAGCAATTAGTGACAGTCCCATAGAGACACCATGGATAAGAAGAAATTATGTGGGAGCTTGAAACCAAGATGAGTAAAAATGCCAGAACTTTATAGCACAGATATGCAAATTTCGGGATGAAATTTTGTTAAGAGGGGTAGTATGTGACAACCCGCTCTTTTAGCAGTATTTAATTCCAGTATTTCGTGTTTATTTATCTATCTGCCAGTAAATGAAGCACCTTATGTTTTCAGCTATGTATCTGAATTACGTTTTTTTGGAGACAGAGTCACTACACTAGCAGTATGCATGTCTAATTACCTTCGCGTGTTTAAGACCGCGACGAGAATCTTTGAGTCGATGAACTATTAGTACTCAGTTATAACCAACTTAGCAAAGTTGTGTTATTTATCAAGATGGAGTTTATTTCATGATGTTACTAAGTCGTGAATTAATTCCGACTTTGAAGCTAATTAAATCTACGGATTTAATTTGAGTATTAGGATGACGAACGAATTAAATCTATGGATTTAATTTAGCAAGTATCGATTTTATCAAAAACGCGAAACTAGAATTTCTAATACCGAGAGAGAGCAACACTGAAGGATTTTTAATTCGATTGATCACATCACCGCCCACCCTACATCTCTCTACGTCTGCCACCTGCCAACGTCATGATTTAGGGACAAAAAGGAAAAAGGGAGAAAAGAAAATGTGGATAAGGTGCTGCAGTACGAACCAATGCCCTCCCTTCGGCACTCAAGTGCACATTAGCCGAGCTCCCAGTATAAATTCACTCTTCAACCCTTGAGCCACCCCTTTCACCTTCCAACACTTAGAATCTTCAGCGACAACAGCAAGAAGTTTCATCTCTCTCGACGCCTTGCACGAAGGGGAGTTGAACGAGATCCTTGCTGCCGACTTGAACAAGGTAACAACTCGGCTTATTTTTCCACCCTTCGCCATGTTTCTTTCCACCTATTTTGGGCCTAAAAACAACAGCCATTTCATTTCCAGTTTGCACCTTGACGCTCGAAAAAGCGAGAGAGAAACCATCGTTCTTTACCAAACCAAAGCACGCAAGATATCAAGGTAACCTTCGACCTCTGTTGCTACTCCAATCGACATGCATCACGCCAGAGGAATCGCCAGAGAAATTGCCTCGCCAGAGAAATCGCTTCGCCCGAGGAATCGCCAGAGAAATCGCTTCGCCCGAGGAATCGCCAGAGGAATCACCTCGCCAGAGGAACCACGTCGCCAGAGGAATCACCTCGCCAGAGAAATCGTTTCTCGCCAGAGGAATCACTTCGCCACAGGGCTAACTCAGCCAGAGCTGAGTTGGAGGCCAGAGCGGACCTCCAAAGCAGAAAGCGAAGAAGCAGAGCAGACCGAGAGAGAGAGAGAGAGAGGAGAGAAACACCCTAATGAGAACGAATCAATGTAGTTAATCACTTGACTTTATGGAACGGAACCTAGTTGGGCTAATTGGTTATTAAAGGAATATGAATCATGCATATTCATTACGCATTCTCATTAATTGAGAATTTTCATCGAGCTAAGGTTTGACCTTATGTTCTCGCATTAAAGGTTAAGCGCAAGAGTAAGAGCTAGTCAAGGAGTTATTGAACTGAAGCAAAGCTTTACTATCAGGTGGGCATTACTTTCATATATATCAAATGAGTTTAAATGTTTTGTTCAAGCAAGTTAATTCATGACAAAATCTTTGAATGAAAGTTATATCAAGTATTGTCTTGCCATAAAATGTTTCAGTTTTAGTATGATATCTATCTGCTTTGGCTTTGCCAATGATGTAATCAAATTCGGGTCTTGAGCAGTTGATAGCTATCCTGCCTTGACTAGTGTACACGAGGGACCGTGAGTCATCTAGCGGGTTGGCCGGTCAAGTGTCCGTGAGAGGTGGCCACCTCTCCGGCACATAGTTCCAGATATGATAGATGACGAGAGAACTTAGTCTGCACAGACGAACTTTAAGTATCATGAAAGAATTTAGTAAGCTTGGGCCTATTTCACGAAAACTCCCTTGCTGTACTGTTTATGATGGCATGACAATTTACAGTTTTATGAAGCATGTATCTATATACTTTGGCATACGTGCCCACGGAGTACTCTTGTACTCAGCCCTGCATATATTTCTAAATGTGCAGGTTGAGCAGTGGCTGATGAAGATGAAGTGACGAGTGGAGCTTTTGTCATAAGTTTATTAAATGAACTCTTGTATACATGTCTCCATACATGTAGTTCAGACATTGTTAATCCACTGCGTACTCTCGTGTATTATGTCTTTTAAGTCAAGTCGGATTCATCCGAGTGTACAAGTTATTCGAGTCCTTATGATTAAACAACAATTATTTATAAATTTCCCTTTATTAACAATGAGTTGAGTCCGATCCTTCATTAATTATTCACTCCCTTTCTAACCCCGCTTCTAATCTCCCTTCCTTGGTCACGGTTTCCCCGACTTAGTTATCCTTAATTAGGTCCGGTCGTGACATATGCATACTTTCCTTTCCTCCACACTGCTCTTCTCCATCTCTCCGTCTCTCTCACTTCTCCGTCTCCCTTCTCATCCCTTTCTCTCCCCACTGGCATCTTCTTCTTCTGTATCTCTAGATTCATCCTCTTCTCAAGTTCTCCCACAAGTGCTTGAGAATCGAAATTGAGTCCTATCCGATCATAGCTTCCATCATCAGCTCTCTTTTTGATATTGTCAAAAAGGGAGAAAGTAGAAAGTCAGAGAAAAACCTTCTCGAAGATAATTCCCTGCATCTTCTCGAAAGACTGAAGATGGTAAAGCAAAAGGATCACCAGAAGCTCTAAGGATGACGTTCCAGTAAAGACCTCAAGTCAACGGAAAACAAGTGTGAGTGAAACAAGCTTTGGAACATGAAGACTGAAGATGAAGATCAAGAAGTTCAAGGCGCAACCAAGCAGACTGCTGGAGTCCATGGGTTTACCTATGTGTTTTGTTTTGTTGTTTTACTCCCTTGTAAGTCTTGCTCTGTACCCCAACTGATGTCTTATCAGTTATTTTCTAATAATGAAAAGAACTTCTTTTGATCTCAACCTGAAGACAACGACTCTTTGTCCAGGCTCTGATTAATGTTTTTCTAACTTCTCCTCGTTCTGTGTTTGAACTGTTGTGTTCTTTCTCTAAGTACAAGTTTTTAGGTTCTATTGTTAAGGGGGAATAGTATTCACCCTGTTTTAGAACTTGTGCTCTGAGTTCAGTCTTTTACTTGTCTAGAACTGTTGTGTCGTTTTAGCATCATCAAAAAGGGGAAAATTGTTGGGAACTTAATGGAATATCCTAATCCTTATTTTGATGAAACCAAAATCCATAGGCTTTGATTGTAATAGACTAGAACTGTTTGAACTCAAGTGTTAGAGTTCTTTTCTAGTTTAGTTACGGTTCTGAAGACTGAAGGACGAAGGACTGAAGACTGAAGACTGAAGTTGCCAACTGAAGTATCAGTTGAAGAATCAGTCTAGAACTGATTACTTAATGTGTGCTACGTGGAATCAGCGGACTGATATAGAGTCAAGTATCAGTTAAACATTCTTCCTCAGACTGAACTTCCAACGTTCAAAGGAAGCCACGTACTCCACAAGTACAGCCGCATTAAATGCAGAGATCTCAGGATCATCCTTTCTCTACAGAGGTCATTCCTATTTGGTGGCTACTTTATCAGAGACGTCGCATCTCCTGCTCCTCAACATAGCCGTTCTCACCAAACAAGGAACCTCGAAGATTGAAGCCTCAGCCCAAATTCAAATTGCTCTCCAATGGAAGAATTCCTGAAGACCTTCTTCGCCAATGGATCTATTCAAGACTTCTCCAATAAATAGCGCTCGAGGACCACTTCAATCATCACCGATTCAACAACTCAAGCTGAAGCTCTGCCAAAATTGCAACTCAGCCCAAAGCTTAACCTCTCCAAAGCTTGAATCGAAGAAGAGAATACCAAAGCCAAAAATCAGTCACCGCTGATTACATACATTCTCTTAGAACTTAGGCAAATCCCTATTTACCCAGAGCCTAGGTCAAAACTAACTCCAAAGAACTTGTTATTTGAAGTTTAGTTGGCAAGATTTCAAACCTCCCTTCGACCGATAGAATCGAGTGTTTGAGTTGAAAAGGAGTTCAGGAAGGTACTCTGACTCCGTGAGATCCTAGTGCCAGTTCATACTAGGAGTGAGAAATCCAACACGAGTGAAGTGTTGGTACTGAAGATTGGATCTTCAGTTGATTCGGTTGTGTGCACCCGGCCAAGCACATGGATTCGGTTTGCTGTGCACCCGTAAGCACAAACATCGATTTGCAGTGCATCCGTAAGCACTTGTGACGGAGCTGTCGTTTTAGCTTCGTGCAAATAAATAATCCTGTGCCCACAACTAGTTTAGCTAGCGGTAAGTCCAGAGTCGAATCCATAGGGAACTGAGCAGTAATTTCTCCTGTAAAGGGTGTCACTAAAAATGTTTTGTTTTCTGCAGTGTTCAGACCAAAACGTGGTTATGGGCAGAACAGGTATCCAATCTAAACTGAAATAACAAAGTAGATAAATCAAATAACAAAACAATTCTGACTTGGGTTCGAATCACTAAACATGAATTGACACTCGATCATTGGTGCAAAGATTAATCACTATAATCACATACCAGTGGTTATAGGCATAAGAAATGTTGTGCCCCTATTGTCACTCGTCACGCACACAACAAACCCCTGCCCAATCTATCCTTTCAGTTTATGATTCCTTAGAAGGGCCAGCTAATGGAAATTAACTACCCCGGACAACATCCACGCTCTCTGCGATGGCCTATCGCTAGTTGTGCTTTGCCCAGAATGCTTTAAGAACTAGATAGACCCACTTGACTCTTAGGCCGATATTTCACAGCAGTCACGGCTCCAACACCAGTTGTACTATTTTGGAGGTCGATGGCAACTCACCTTTTACCCAAAGTATTACTTGTGACCAAAACTCCCTAGTTAACTTGTGATCAATTAATTAACCAAGTTATTTAAGTCTTTTTGGAATCAAACCTAGTGTATCGAGAATATGTTCATACAGTTATTATGCCCAAATTAGACCTCTCGAGTTTATTCATTCATGCTTAGATTATCTTACCCCAAATCAGAATATAAACTTAGTCAACCATAACGTAAATAACACAAGCAAAAGATATAAAAGAAAACATAACTGGAATAGAAATGACTTAAATGAAAATGAAAGTACCTACGGCCGAAAGTGCCGTGCAAAACATAAAATGGTAAAGTACTAGGAAATTGCCCACAGCCTGGGCTAACTCTGACTCTCAAATAATGTACAACTAGACGGAAAATCAGCCCCCTGGTTTGTGAAGCTCTTCGGGTATTTATAGGAGTCATTAGGGTTTGAAGGCCCAGCCCATGACTTGCGGCCGGATCCACGCAAGCATGGAGATGCGTATCCTTTTTCAGACCTAATCTTCATGAAGACATATTTTCTTTTGGATAAGGCTGTGATTTGGCCTTATCGGTCTCTTTTGGATAGCTACCACCTTCCGCCTTTCTCGGACTCCCACTTACACTTCTTTCTCGCTCGTCTGTTGCACCTCTGTCTTCTCTTTCCTTCTTTCTTTCTCTCGCCTGCCAGCTCTCGTGCGGTACTTATGGACATAAGGGAAAATCCTGCTTCCACAATCCCTTTGCTTCTGGCGCATACCTCTTTCACAAGAGGTGGCAGCGCTTCCGACCCCTGGAATGTTCTAAGGAATCTTCTGCTCAGCTGACTTGGCTGCTCTGGCGTCCAGAGGAATCGCTTCCCCGCTGGCTTCCAGAGGAATGACTTCCCCGCTGGCTTCCAAAGTAATCGTCTCTGCTCTGGCATCCAGAGGAATCGCTTCCCCGCTGGCTTCCAGAGGAATCGTCTCCGCTCTGGCTTTTGTGACTCCTCTGGCCCTTTGAATCCTCTGATACTCCATTTCTCTGGCACTTTGGCTTCTTCCCCGCAAGTTGGTTCCTGCCATTGAACTATGTCCTCCCAGGCAACCAAACGACACAAACACACGGAAAAAGACTCGATCTAGACTTAAAACAAACACAAAAACAGAGCACAAACCTGGGCTCATCACACGCACATACTTTAAACACGATTGTCCTCAAGCGTACATGCATGAATTTGCCCAGGAAACAGACACGAACGAAAAAGACACACAAAACATAAAAAAAATGAAAACACACAACATGCTAAACTCTCTCAGTCCAACAGTAAAATGAAGATCAAAAGAAACAACAAGTAGCTGGATCAAACAATCAAAATTGCCATCAGTTGAGTCAAGATCGGGTTGTGGGCATAAGGATGTTCCTCCCATTTCACTCTTTCTCTCAAATGTTTAGGCTCGTGTTTACACTCCGGACATTTTGATTGGGTTCTGACCATAAGCTTGCCTATCTTCTAATATCTTCCCCTTTAGTCAAAGTCCTAGGTGCATCTCATTAGGTCTTTCATGGGTTGTAATGTGGCTTAAGGCATAAGGTGAGGATTTTTGGTACGAGGCTAAGGTCATACTGAACTTCATTCTGGGCAACTGACTTCCCAAATTCTTTTGATCCTTGCCTATTCTTACGGGTCTAAGCACATTCTTCCCTTTATTCTTCCTCTCTCTTTTTTTTTTTCTTTTTCTCTTTTCTTTTCTTTTTATTTCTTTTTCTCTTTCTGGACTTTTCTCTGTTTTGGGATTTAGATTTCCCATTTTGCATTTTCTTTGCACTAGTCCTGCCCATAGGATCCATTACACCATTCTCCCCTTCTTTTTTTATTTTGCCCTTAAGTTCAGTTTTGACCGGGATGGCTCAAATTTAGGCAAAATTATAAGTGAATTCAAAAGAATTATTAAGCTCAAAATGGTTGCAAGTGATAGATGTAGGGTTGGTCAGTTTGGCTTAGTGGGCTTAAAGAAAGAAAATGCCTAAATCATTCAATACACCTAGACTGTGTACACAGGGTTCGACCAAGAATCAAGGCAAGTTCTAGCATTCCCCTTAATCAAGATGTCAAAATTCACACAATGAAAGAAAGAATTGTTTTGGCATAAAGTAACAATTTAAAAGCTCAAATCCTCACAAGGTATGCCTAATTCCCTATCCATCGTCCTCAACTACATACGGCATAGAGTTTGCTTAATCTCACTCACAAAATTGCACTTTCAAATCATCACAAACTGAGAAACCTCGAATGTACAGCATGCTTGACACAAACTTTGAAACATAAAAGATACCGGGTCTTCCCTCCCACTCACACACTTTGCCTTAAGGCAAAGGGTGCGAGAACAAGGATTACCCGGTAAAGCATCAACAGACGTCTTGGCCCCCCACACTCACACACTTTGCTTTGGGCAAAGTGGGTGTGTAGAGGGGGTCAAGAAAAACACAAACTAAAAAAAACGAACAAAAATAGAAACACCAACACAAACGACCAAACACAAAACATGAAGATGCAACGAAACAAAACAAACTAAAAACTAAACATCCTAGGGAGGGTAGAGTTCAAGGAGCTGGTGCAGGTGGGTACCTGAACCCCTGATGCTTGAAAAAAAGCCAGGAGGGCCTTCTAGGTTGCCGCCAGTGTTGGATTTGTATACTGAAAGCAAGAACTTTATGCTTGTATACAATGATTCCTGTTTTCACTATTCTTATCTCCTATCTGATTGTGTTCATGATTGCATATGTATGTTCTTTATCTCTGTATAAGTAGATTATATGGTGTGTTGTAGATCACAGAAGACCATATAATTGGAATAACCTTAAGAGATATAATATGATCACAGCCGAAATAACTCTAGGACAAGTTATTGGTTTAGGCTGCAGTATAGATGGAAGTAGTTTGTCTTGGCTACTTGTCTATACTGGTACGTCATTACGTATTGATAGGACCACAGTTTGAGATGTATTCTTCTATCTGACTTAAGTGAAGAATCAAGATCTCGGTGACTTATAAATCTTAATACTAATAAGTATTCTGATATATATGTTAACTCGTATATCACTTTGACTTACTATGGGTGAAAGTTATATACTAACTCGAGTACTCTGTATCTTGATTGATAGCGGTTAATATATGATATTTGATTATCTGTATTAGTACCCGTATCCGGTATAGGTGACTCATCCTAAAACACCTAATGGATGGACTCGAATTTATACGAGGTCGTCCTAGGGTGGTAAGGTGACTCAAGTCGTCTCTCAAGGAAGACTTAACAGGGCTTCGATTATGCTACTCACAAGTACAGAAATAAAACCTAAACACTCTAATCGGATAATTTGGGCTGACACTGACTAACGCTCTAACACCGGTACGTAATTGAAATGAAGCAATAAAAATTAACTAATGCAGGAACATATACGAACACAAATAAAAACTAAGAACACGGCATTTAAACATTAACGGATCAACTAGGGTTTCAATCTTGAACTCTGAACCAAACAATCATAAACTCATAACCATCAACAATTAATTAACACCTAGGCAAGAAACTAAATCGAGGATCAAATTCAAACTTGCGCAAACTTCAAGACAATTAAAAAGATTATTAAACATCCACCAATAAGATAAAACTGAAAGCAACAATATTAATCCAACGATTCTAACAATTTATTCGAGATCAAACGTCATCAATCACAAAACATCACTTTCACCATCATCACAATCATCAAAGCATAAACCAAGGAATTTAAATAAGCCAAGGGATTCAAATTAACTAAATAGAATAAATGAGTTCTTACAAGCGTAGCAATTCAATGGAAACAATCCGACGAAAGAGTAATGGAAATCACAAGCGATCCGATGAATCCGAAAGCGAGGTAAAAGTTTAGCAACTCTAAAAACAGTGGAAAAATAGTGGAAAATCGCCCTGGAGGCTGTGCTGATCGGAATCCCGAATAAAACCCTAAAAATGGGTTTTTATATCAAAAAACGTAACTGCCGAAAAATGACAGCGGCGGCGGCCGCCGTGAGACGGCGGCGCCGTGGACGGCGGCCGCCGTGGCACGGCGCCGCCGTGATGCCCTTTCGCAGAAACTCCCCAAAACGTGCACGGCTCGCGCCGTGGGGCTGCGGCGCCGTCTAGACGGCGGCCGCCGTGGCGCGGCGGCGGCCGTGGGTTGTCTTCGAAATTTGCTTCAATCTCTGCTGAAAAACTTGACAACTCTCGAATCCTGCACATGACAATAGTATACCCAGAAAGATCATCGAGCACGTGAAAAATAAGGCAAAGAGGAATAAAACATGCTCGAAAACACGGTAGAACACTAGCAAGAACCGCCCAAAAACGAGGTAAACAACCCCCCCACACTTAAATCCTTGCTTGTCCTCAAGCAACAACACAAAATCGAAAGAAAACCCACAGGCGATTCTTCTTACCAATCAAACTCAAACCAATCCAAGCCCTTCAAGAAATCAATGTCCCCCAAACAAGTGCTCAAAGCTAAGATTTAAAAGTGCAACAACGAGGTGATACAACTCAATCCGATCAGACCCAATTCTCCGCTAAGGGTGAATTTCCTAATGCAGTTTCCTTTACAATCATGTCTCACTCCTTTTTCATAATCTTTCATTACACTTCCCTCTTTTTTTTTTTTGGGGTCATGTTATTTTTGCTCATAATAGATGGGCCATAATTCACGAGATTGCACTTTTGGAGGTGATCCAAAATGTTCTCGTGTGGTTTCCCATGCTCATAATGACAACATTAGAGGAGCAGAGACCCAGACTATCAGAACTCAACAACCAACCAGACAATTCAAAACAGAGACAGATATTAGGAATTGCACTGAAAACACTCCCCTTAGCATCTACCGGACAAATCACGTCAAGAGTTGCTCATCAGGGTGTTGCACCAAAACCTTAAACTAATTGCACTTCATTGGGAACAAATCAATCAAAAAGAACGAGGACAACAATCCAAACAGACACAATCCAGAAACGCCAATGAGCTACCATCAATCATGTGATGCACTTAAGAACAGGCAAGAAAACAAGAGAAGGGGACCATTCGCCCCAAAACAAGCAAAACAGGGCAACAGAACCAAGCATGCAACGAAATGATAAAGCATCGTAAACCGCATGCGGCACAACCAACAACACAACCAAGACCGGACCATACGACCCCCCCAATGAATAAATAACGCCCCTCCCCCACACAGAAAAACTTGCACTGTCCTCAGGGCATGAAAACTATAAAGTTAGAGGACGTCCCTGAATAGGAGTGCAGTCAGCACGGCGACAGCAGTAGAGAGAGCGGCGACCTAGAGCTGTAAACCAAACAACGAGAAAACCCACAAGATAGAAAAGCATAAAACAAGAACGAAAGGAAAGACAAAAAAATATGTACAAAGGTGGGTAAGAGGTCGCTCAGTAGGGGCCCCGAGGGGGGCCCGGGGGGTGCCGGAACTGGTCCTGGTTCTGTAAAGAGAAGGCGGCCCACTGTCGCTCAAGGTCGGCGAGGTAGTAGTTCGTGTCAGTGAGGCCCTGGTTGGCATCGGTGAGGCCCTGATTGTATTGGGCAAACCGAGCATCAAAAGACGACACCTGTTCACGCAAACGCGTGACCTCTCCGCCAATGGTGTTCACCCTGCCGTAGACGTCGCCCAACTGTGCATGCATGGGCGTCACGTAGCCACCAAGATGGTCCAGATGACCATAAATGTCGTCGATCCGAGCATAGATGCCGCCCACCGAGTCCTCCACTGAATCAAAACGGGAGGAAACCTCCTGGCGGAACTGGCCAAAGGACTCGTCAAAATGGGCCTGAAACTGCTGAAAGGCATCGGAGGGGCCCGCCTCAGGATCATAAATGAAAGCAGGTGGTGGCGCAGGTTCGTCGTACTCCTCCTCATCATTGTCCTCATCATTGTCATCTATGACCTGGCGCGCCGAAGATGACGTGCCCTCGCCCCGTTGGAGCTGCTGCAAAATGGAACGGACATTGTGGCGTTTGGCCTGTGGAATGATGGTGAAGTCTTTGGCCACAAAAGTCTTGAGCTCAGAGTGATCAATCGCCCTTGTCTCAGCGGCGCTCAGGTGTGCGGGGACCTGGGTCGGCGGGAAGAGGCCGAAATGGAGAGCCAGGGCGGTAGAGATGGGGCTCAGGGAAGGCTTGAAACCCCCATGCCGGGCCATGCTGTGAAGCTGGTTCCAAATGATGGTCGTGGCGTCAATCTTCTTCTTCCGCTTTGCACACCATAGCATGTATAATTCAGTCTCATTGACTTTGTTGGCTTGCTCCTTGCCCAGAATGCAGAATGACAGGAATTTGTGGAGCACGCCGATATCGGCGTCAATGAGTTGGTTGCTCGGGGCACCTTGGCCGGTCCAAGTGGGCAATCCAGTCAGTTCTTTCCAAGCATTAGCCGGTACCCACGTATCCGGGAATCCCTTCAATCGATTCGGGTGAAACCCAAAGGCTTCACTCATGATCCGGTAGGTGACGACGCATGGCGTATTGAGCATGCGGCAATGTAGTTGAGACTTGTCGGCGGTCATATTGAGAGTGCAAAGGAACTCCAAGTGCAGTGGAAGCAAACCCGGCGGCGAGGTTTGGGAAAACTTGAAGAGTCCCAAACTCTTCAAATGTGCCGTGACGTTTTGGTCGAGTTGCACCCTTCGGAGCAGTGGCCAATCAAGACATCGAGGCTGAGTCACCTTCTTCCCTTTAAGGGCCTTCCATCGGGTGCCTTCCCAGTCCTCAAAGATAGCAAAGGGAGCATTGTAGACATGCCGGATGTCCTTCGGTGGCGAGGGAGGGCGGGGGAGAGGCGAGGCCGGCTGCCGGCTAGAGGAGGCCGGCTGGCGGCTAGAAGAGGCCGGCTGGAGGCTAGAAGAGGCCGGCTGGCGGCTCGGGGGGGCCTGAGGACTCGGCGGGGCCTCGTCCTCGTCTTCATCGACTATGACATGGTGGCGGCGGCGCTTGTAAGTGGTGAGAGGTGCCATGGGACGAGCTGGATGGAGGTGAACAGCGGAGGTGGTGCAGACGGCGGGGGCGGTCTGGACGGCGGCGGCCGTGAAGAAAGCGACGGTTGTGGAGCAAGGCGGCGGCCGTGGAGACGGCGGCGGCTGTGGAGCACGGCGGCGGATGTGCGGACGGCGGCGGCCGTGTTCTGCTGAAGATGGTGGCGGGGCAGCTCGGCGTCGGCGGTTGTGGTGGAGACGGTGTGGTGGCGGCGGCTGCAGTGGCGGTTGGGAAGGAGGCCGGGAGTTGTTGAGACGGTTTAGTGGTGGTGGAGTTCGGTGGGCTGTGAGGGGAAGGTAGGGTGGTGGTCGGCCGTGGATGACGGTGGTGGTCAGGTGGTGATGGGGGTGGTCCGGTGGTGGTGGTCGGAGGTGGGTGGCTAGCGGTGGTGATGTGGGTGCGGCTGACGGGGGTTGGAGGTGGTAAGGGAAAAAGAGAGAGGCGGAGGGAGGCGGGTATGAGAAATTAGGGTTTAGGTTATTTTTAAGGAGTAGGGCGGGCCGGGCTGGGGTGAGCGGGCTGGCTGGGCATGGGGGGTGGGACGGCGGCCGCTGTGGCACGGCGCCGCCGTGACCCCCCTTCGGGATTTTTGTGGATATGTCCGGTTTTTTAAGGGGCAGCGCCCGCCGTGACGCGGCGGCGCCGTGGACGGCGGCCGCCGTGGTACGGCGCCGCCGTCCCCCCCCTTCGGCATGTTGGGAATTTTTGAAGGCTTTGGCAGGTTTTTAAGAGGCGGCGCCCGCCGTGATGCGGCGGCGCCGTGGACGGCGGCCGCCGTGAGACGGCGCCGCCGGCCCTCCCCTTCGGCCTTTTGCTTATTTTTGCTATCCGGCAGCCAAAAACACATCCTTGAAGCTCGGTGACAGTCCGGGAATCCTATTTCCTGCAACACCACACTAAAACACCAAGAAAACGCCACAACAACCAACGACGAAAGGATAAAGCACCGCAAGAGCGCACTAACACAAAAAAAAAAAAAAAGAAAAGGTAAGAGAAGAAACGTGGGTTGCCTCCCACGAAGCGCTCTAGTTAAGGTCGAGAGCTCGACTGTAATAAGCTTGTCAAAATAAAGGGTCGTGGAGTTCCTGAGACTCCACCACGGCGGCAACCATTTCATGCTCCAAGTAGGGCTTCACTCTATGCCCATTGACGGTAAACGTCTCGTCGTTGTTCTCCTTGCTTAAGACTACAGCGCCATGAGGGAGAATCTCCTTAAGAAGGAAAGGGCCACTCCAACGAGACTTGAGCTTGCCCGGGAAAAGTTTCAACCTTGAGTTGAACAAAAGAACCTTCATTCCGGGTTTGAGATTCTTGGGTACAACGCGGCTATCATGCAACCTCTTGACTTTATCTTTGTAGATCCTTGCATTCTCGTATGCCTCGTTGCGTAATTCATCGACCTCTTCCATTTGCAAGGCTCTGTGCTTCCCCGCAGTAGTAATGTCGCAATTGGTGGCCTTGATTGCCCAATAAGCTCGGTGCTCAACCTCCACAGGCAGGTGGCACGCTTTACCGTAGACAAGGCGGTAGGGGCTCATTCCCAGGACTCCCTTAAAGGCGGTGCGGTGCGCCCACAAGGCATCATTGAGCTTAAGAGACCAATCCTTCCGGGAAGGTTGGACCGTCTTTTCCAGTATGCCCTTGATTTGCCGATTACTAGTTTCGGCTTGGCCCGAGGTCTGAGGATGATAAGGTGTGGCCACTTTGTGAGTAATGCCGTTTTTCCTCATAAGCTTCTCAAAAAGCTTGTTGCAGAAGTGTTTGCCTCCATCACTGATTATGGCCTTGGGAAATCCAAACCTACATAATATGTTTTCCTGCACAAACTTCAAGACGACATTAGCATCACATGTCCTTGTGGGGATGGCCTCAACCCACTTGGACACATAATCAACGGCAAGCAAGATATATTCATAACCGTAAGACATGGGGAAGGGGCCCATGAAATCTATGCCCCACACATCAAAAATCTCCACAACAAGAATGCTCGTGAGGGGCATTTCATTCCTGCGCCCAATTGTCCCCACCCTTTGACACCGGTCACAAGCAAGATAAAAAGAATGAGCATCTTTGAACAGAGTTGGCCAAAACAAACCGGATTGGAGGACCTTATGAGCCGTCTTTTGTCCACCAAAATGCCCACCACAATGGGCTTCATGGCAAAGCCTCAACACTTGTTGTTGCTCCACATCCGGAATGCATCTCCGAATCACCTCGTCCTTTCCCAACTTGAAAAGGTAGGGATCTTCCCAATAGTATTACCTGCAAGTAGCCAAAAACCTTTTCCTCTCTTGGGATGTTAGATCGGGTCTTAATTCCCCACACGCAAGGTAATTGACAATATCAGCAAACCAAGGCACAGAGGCAATTTCATAAGTATGCTCAAAAGGGAAAGACTCATGTATGACATCTCGACTCGATTCAACCACATTATGCTCAAGTCTAGACAAGTGATCGGCAACAGAGTTTTCACTCCCCTTCCTATCCTTAATCTCAAGATCAAACTCTTGCAATAATAAGATCCAACGGATAAGGCGGGGTTTAG